>NC_064627.1:1094005956-1094305956 GCF_023864275.1 Schistocerca cancellata
TGTTTACCCTCAATGTAGAGAGTCAGCTTTCTTTTCTGAGAAAGCATTATAGGTGAATTGCTTCACCATTATGTAAAAAAAAAGTTTTTAGAAAAAGCAATAACAATCAACTCATTAGTTTCTACTTCAATTAAAAACCCTACAGAAACTAAATATAATTCACATTTCATCCTCTTAAAAATAACAGTGTTCAAGGAAAAATATTTTCCATTCTGCAGTTAGCTATATGCTAATGTTGATGATCTTGGGGAAGGTTGACTAGCTAATATCTGATTGCACTCAGAGGTAACGATCTCAGAAAGGTTGGGAATCACTGTCTGAGTCAGAGGTATGCAAATTATGAAGTCCGACTTCAGAATACGAAAATTCAAGCCAAGGGCAAGCGTACAATCAGAAATCCGCCATACTAAGTGTGTTTAAGTGCCTTATGAAATTTTAATACTCGTGGATTTGGATACAACACTCGCAGATGCAAAAGTAGTTAAGGGACACGCGTGTGTAGATAGAATTTCTCTTATCTGTGCAGGCCTTTACTTATAACGAATCCAGTCACTGGTAAAATATTTTTACTTTCACATTTTATTTCACATTCATAAAAGATACAAAACCGTGTTTTACTCTTACTGGGGGCCTTTCCTGTGTTGGACAATTGATGATTTGCGTTTGTTACAGTAAAAGAGCAAGATATTTCATTCAGATGCAACACTTCCATTTGACCAAATCAGCTCTGGGCTTTCCCTTTATTCAGAGAGCAGTATTGTGTGAGAGTGACTGTAAGATTTGGTGGGAGTTGAGAGGAACCAGTGGCAAGTTAATGATTTGAATTGATCCATGTACAGTACTTGACTGCCTCTAAATTGGAAGAGCACTATGCATGTGGGTTCAAGTGTTTGGTTCAGAGTTACTAAGTTTACTGTCTGACACATCATCAGTCATTGACCATGAATCCATGATAGATAGAAGTCCACTCACTATCTCACTAAGAGGCTCATATCTGGCTGGACTAGCCGGTTTAAGAAATGTTGTCCAGTGGATTCAGTAATGTGAACTAAAGAGTGTCAAATTCTGCCAGCCATTGTTGATCATAGTGCTAGCATTGGTCTCCTTTGTACTTGCTCTGTCCCTGACCGTCATGTAAGAACTGTAACAAATTTTATAAATTTTATGATCAATATTTAACATTTCTGATCAACTCAGTTGTCAATAGGTGTACTCTTCATTTATTCAAGCAACTATGGTATATGAAAAGTAGTGGTTACTAAACTAATGTAACAGTGTATGCAGAAGCATTAATTTCATGTAAACCAATTTATGGTCAGAATTTAAAACGTAACATTATGCACCTGAAAGTGTGTCCACTCTGTCTCTTTCACTACACACTCACATATAAGGTAAGACACAAAAAGCAAAAAAAGATCACAATTTACATGTGTGTGTTACATAGATGCGAGTGCTGTTTTATAAAACAGTACTATTGCATTCCACATGATGTCATTTGGGTTCATGTAAGACAGTGCTTACAAACATTACATCACATAATCAGTTGTGGACATTATAATTAGTTTCCCTGAAGCAACTATAACATAACACTACTCAGAAATCAGTCAAAGTGTATTCAGTAGGACACATTCCATACAGATCTTTCACAAAACTAGTTATATTATAAAAAGATAATAACCAACAAATTTAGATAAAAAATTATCAGTTAAAATAATACTGCATGCTATATTGATGGCATTGAGTCTCTCTCTCTCTCTCTCTCTACCTACTTCCCTATCTCTGTATCTCTATATTTATATCTCACAAAGACACATTTTACAAACTTTAAACAAATTGGACACATTATTTATGTATAATTAAAAACTGATAGATCTACATTGTATACACCAATATTTTTCACGCTGCAATACAAGAAAATTGAGTATCATACTTCCCCAGATATTATCATATTGTCATGAACAACAATAGTTTTCAAAACAATGATTACTTTTCTCACAGCACTTAAATAAATAGTTTTGTAATTTTCCCTAATTGATCCTCTTTAAGCACTTTAACAACTAGTTGTGTTAGATAATGGCTGATACAAAAGCATCACAAATAAACTCAATGTAGAAGTGATCTGTGGAAATGTGGTACACTGAAGAAATTTTGGTGAAGATCCTTCTGGTTCACCCATTCCCTTCATATACCTCATCAGTTACTTCAATAAAAGAGACCTAATTCCTACTGTGAGAGATTGTAAGTATACAAAAGTCTTGGTTCTTTAAAAGGAGACAATCTTACAAGAAAAACAACTTTAGAAAAATTCTTAGGCACTATTTCACATTATTGCATTACACCACCTCACCAGCCCTGCATGGTGATAATAAAGCTAAATTTGGTAATAATACTTATAAACTTTGGGTATCGGACTTTGTAAAGGAATGCAGGCTTTAATTTGTGTTGTGAACTTCATTAGCAATTCTGCACAGCAGATAAGAACATGAAGCTGAGAACATAGTAACTATATGTGCAAATAGAGCTCAAGGCTCCTTAAATGAATTATATTTGAATAGTTGAAGGATATTTGCTTAATTTCATATATCACAGAAGGTGATGTCAAGTTCAGTCCTTTAGATAAAAGTCGTTGTTCAACTGCATATTACTAAAGAAGAACACCCATGTAAGATAACACTTTTTACTGTCACTTCTCTATATCCTACCTGAGCAACTACATTCATCTGTTATGAAGAGGAAGTTGGCAAGAGTAACTCAGGAAGAAGAAGTGGGGAGAAGCCATGAAGAAGAGGGGTCTCAAGTCGATTTACAGTTAATTTTATAATATATAAAGAACTAGTGAGTGGATGCACAAAACCCCTACATTGAAAACTGATATAGCTTCTCTGGGATGGCAGCTGCTGAAAGTAAAGATATTGCTACCAAGCAACATGCACACTTGTACACATTTTAAATACATTTTGACACAGACATATGATATATTGCATTTGCCCCCAATGACGAGAGGCTTGGGTTATTGATGATAGCCGAGAAGCAAACCATTCTACATCCACTTGTTACAATGATTTTTCGTTTTATTTACGATATTTAACAGATTTCGTTCTCTTATAGTGGTTGTGGACACATTTTATCAATAACATTCAATTTTATGGTTCATTTTGAAAAGAGATAAATATTACACAGTGATAGATCATTTTTCTTTCTGAAACATTCAGAGTTTAGTCTATTAGTTTCTGATATAAATTTCCATTAGCATCACAACAATGCTGACATTTCATGAGTTATGTGACTCAGTATCTGTACTGATTATGGCTGTTCATGAAACTGGATGCGTCTGACAAAATCTGGATAGTATTTATGTATGTATTTGCCTCCCAATTCAGCTGCAGTTTCTACGGAAAACCTGGCAAAATTAAGGAGGAGACCTTCAGCTTCATGAAACATTTACTTACACAGAATTTTTCTATTACAAATTGACATTTAATTAACATTTTTTTACAATTTCAGCATTTTCATTGTAATAAGCACTTTAACTAAATATTAGTGTGTGTTTCAGATACAGAAACAGTTTAAATATGACATTACAGGTCTATTTCTTTTCATACATTTTGAAACATGACTTTAGAGTTTCACTAAATTTTCGAACATTGATTTGAACTTTTCTTTTGAGATGTTGCAACCGGAAATTTTTGACACACAATGATTACAAAAAAGTTTGTGTTTAACATCAATACTTCGTAGTATTTATACATCATTAAGTGGATGTACGTTGATGTGTGGGATACAATGAACTGAAGCAGTGGATGGATTTCAGGCAAGCTTTGAAGTTCATTTGGGTAGGTTGTTCAGGATAGAAACTTATGGCTTGCCACTTGGCAGCCGGTGGCAAAGTACATGAAACATTTCAAACAACAAAATTACTGATGAAGCACATAAAAAGGAACACAACTCTATTAAACAAAAAGAGGAACACAGTTACTCTGCTACTCTTCTTCTTTGAATAAACTAAATTCTGGCATCAGTTGTATCAAAGTAGATGGTTGTTAATTAATTTAAGTAAGTCACATTACTGTTATCACAACATTTCTCAGGGAGTTTATACATAGTTTTTATTGACATGTTTTAGCAGTTTGCAGTCACTACACACACTTTTCAGGCATTGTGGTTTTGCAATGGACCTGGTCGTTGCACGCAGCCCAGTCTGGAGGCACCTGATTTACATACACAGAAAAATAAATCCACTGCTTGTAGCTACACTATTGATGACAAACCTCTGGAAACAGTATCTGCCGTAAAATATCTAGGAGTAACCATCTGGAATGATCTTAAGTAGGAAAAGCAGATGCCAGACTTTGATTCTTAAGAAGAATTTTTAGGAAATGTAAATCATCTACGAGGGGAATGGCTTATCAGGCTCTTGTTCGACCCATTCTTGAGTATTGTTCATCTATCTGGGATCCCTGCCAGATGGCACTGACAGAAGTAGTAGAGAAGATCCAACGAGGAGCAGACGTTTCGTCGCGGGATGGTTTGAGATGATGATGATGTTTGGTTTTGTGGGGCGCTCAACTGCGTGGTTATCAGCGCCCGTACAATTTCCCAACCTTTGCTCAGTCCAATTTCGCCACTTTCCTGGATGATGATGAAATGATGAGGACAACACAAACACCCAGTCATCTCGAGGCAGGTGAAAATCCCTGACCCCGCCGGGAATCGAACCCGGGACCCCGTGCTCGGGAAGCGAGAACGCTACCGTGAGACCACGAGCGGCGGACGCGGGATGGTTTAGTCGGGACGAGAGCGTTATGGAGACGCTCAACAAACGACACACGGCAGACGTTACATGAGAGGCGTTGTGCGTCACGGAAAAATGTACTATCGAAATTTCGAGAGATCACTTTCCGGGAAGAGTCGGACAACATATTACTTCCATCTACACATGTCTCGTCTAATGAACATGAGGGAAAAAATCGAGAAATTAGAGCCAATACAGAGGCTCACAGATCATCAAATGGCTCTGAGTACTATGGGACTTAACATCTTAGGTCATCAGTCCCCTAGAACTTAGAACTACTTAAACCTAACTAACCTAAGGACATCATACACATCCATGCCCGAGGCAGGATTCGAACCTGCGACCGTAGCGGTCCCGCGGTTCCGGCCTGCAGCGCCTAGAACCGCAAGACCACCGCGGCCGGCCTCAGATCATCTTCCCAGGCGCTATTTGCACAATTAGTGGTGCAAAATGTAATCTACGCCACACGTCATTGGGTGGCTTGCTGAGTAAGATTTAGACTGTGTTTCCATGACCACTTTGTTTATTGGTTGCCATGATCGTCCCTTCTGTTCCATATCTTTCGGGCTACACCGCGTACAGAAGACACACAGTTTCTCTCTGATGAACACTATGATTGGTGTTCATATCTGGTGTTTTGCTTTCACATGCGCATCACTCTGGAAGTGTTTAGTTTTTTCTTATACAATAGAGCGTCTAGCGGGTAGTGTTCGTTTGTCAGCATTCAGCTTGCAGGCTGTGTACTACTTTCCTTTGTTTCTTCGTTCACTTCATACTTAACTGATTCACAGTTACACTTTCCCTAATAATATATGCATTAAGCATATATCAGTCAGTGTACTTCATATCATCAATTGCTACACGTGAAACCTCTTTATAACGTTCCTCCACATAATGCTTTACTCTACATTAGGTCCATATTTCCCTCTCCCAACCAAAAACCCATATGCATAATGGTAAAATTTCCTCTTTAATACGTTTCGTCTGTACATCGATTTCCTCCATGTAACGCTCGTATTTGGGGGAGGGGGCTGAGTGGGAGAGGGTGAAGGATGGAAAAGACCCTTTTCTTTGTAATGTGATTTCTTCAGCTATTTTATGCAGTGCCTGGTTTCCAATATTTATTTCGTCATTGAGCAACTATTTATATTTTGTTAATACTTTGTGTATGTGGAGATTATATGAAAAGGGAGGAGGTGTCTGTCTTTACTGATTCTTATGACGTTCATGTTATTTTCAGTAGCGGTTGGTGTGTAGTATTCCTGCTTTAGACGGTCTGCAAAGTTTGAATGCGTTGTACTGTATTTCAGTGCTATGATGTGTTTTTTATCTCCTGTGCCAAATGTCCTGCTAGTCGATCCTGTGCATATTTTTTCACAATCTCTGCAACTGAGCTGATAAGTACCGCACTGTCGGTGTCTGTCCGGTTTTGATTTCAGTTTTGGAATGCGGTTTTGTGTTGTTTTTCTTGTCGTTGTCGGGGTACCCCCAGAGACTACTGTGGCTGTTGAAATCCGCAACCACGAAATGTATCTTTTCACTGCCAAGTGAGCAGAACTTATTGGCCTTAATTTCAGTGCATGGATGTTTATACATGGAGGTATTAATGCAGTTGATAAAGTTCTACTGTTAGTATCTCGGTTTCATTATTCTCCTCAGCTATATTACCACACTGGGCCTGGATGTCGGGCTTAGCGGAAACTATCAATACTGCAAGCTAAATCATCAGTTTGACAGGAAGCTTTCCGTTTCCCGGCGATGCCTCAAAAATGTATGTAAAATTAATGTTAATCTGTTACCAAAAGTGAGATCAGCATTAATCTTTCACGCCCGACTTTTACGTAAAATGACGTTTACGTATAATGACTGTTACTGAACCCAGTACAACACTGAAACAATATTAAGAAAAGAAGCAGAATACATCAGAAATTATTTTTATTCAGCAAAGTGTTGTAGGGAGAGAGACAAGACAACATTTTGGCCCCTCAAAACCTTCCCCATACAACGAGTTTTAGATCTGGGGACCAGCAAACCTCACGTTTCTGCACTAATTCACACCGGTTCCGCTCACATCGTCGCCAACGTCTGGCGTGGCCAGTGTTTGGATGGGTGACTGCCCGCGTACGGGTGGATGGTGACCAGTACGTTGGATGGGGACATTAAGCTCAGCGGCCCCCATGATGCTTTTGCGAGGAGTAGGCTGTATGCCGACATCAGGTTTCACCCTCTCTCTTCTCTCGTCACCTCCAACACGAACACAGCACTGCATTACACTAAACATACATTACAGTCACCGACACTTACACACACAGCTCTCATACGAAGGAAGGGCGCAAAGGATAGCAAAAATCTTTCCGATTAGGCGGCTAAACCTACCCTTCGGTGTCTCCCAGCCATTCATGCCACACGGATCTACTTCACTTACTGCAATAATTCTCAACACAAATTTTAAAAAATAATCAAATGTCAAATTATAAAAATTTTAAAAACTTTCTTTAAAACCTTTTAAAACTCCCAAAATTTTCTGTATATTTTACTCGCATTTAACATTAATTTTTGTATTACAAATTGATGACCAAAAATGGTTCAAATGGCTCTGAGCACTATGGGACTCAACTCTTAGGTCATAAGTCCCCTAGAACTTAGAACTACTTAAACCTAACTAACCTAAGAACATCACACACACCCATGCCCGAGGCAGGATTCGAACCTGCGACCGTAGCAGTCCCGCGGTTCCGGACTGTAGCGCCAGAACCGCTAGACCACCGCGGCCGGCAAAAGTGATGACCAATTTCGGTAGCTTAACTGCCATCTTCCGATATGAGACCGTAGAAACTGAAAGAAATATTGCCCTTTCCAATAACCGCTAGACCACCGCGGCCGGTAAAAGTGATGATCAATTTCGGTAGCTTAATTGCCATCTTCCGATATGAGACCGTAGAAACTGAAAGAAATATTGCCCTTTCCAATATGCATTAACATAATTTTAATTTAATTATTTTCTGTTTTAAAAAAGAAAAAGAAGGAAAAGAAAAATATTTCCCAACACTTATCGCTTATGTACAACACCAATTATCGGCACTTTCTCTAACTGTTAACTTGCCATTTCAACGTAAACACATCGTACAGTATTGCTGTAACTATGAGTTCGTGCCTCCGCCATGAACCATGGACCTTGCCGTTGCTGTGGAGGCTTGCGTGCCTCAGTTTTACAGATAGCCGTACCGTAGGTGCAATCACAAGGAGGGGTATCTGTTGAGAGGCCAGACAAACGTGTGGTTCCTGAAGAGGGGCAGCAGCCTTTTCAGTAGTTGCAGGGGCAACAGTCTGGATGATTGATTGAACTGGCCTTGAAACATCAACCAAAACATCGTTGCTGTGCTGGTACTGCGAATGGCTGAAAGCTATGGGAAATTACAGCCGTAATTTTTTTCCGAGGGCATGTAGCTTTACTGTATGGTTCAATGATGATGGCGTCGTCTTGGGTAAAATATTTCGGAGGTAAAATAGTCCCCCATTCGGATCTCCGGGCTGGAGCTACTCAGGTGGACGTCGCTATTAGAAGAAACAAAACTGCCGTTCTATGCATCGGAGCGTGGAATGTCAGATCCCTTAATCGGGCTGATAGGTTAGAAAATTTAAAAAGAGAAATGGATAGGTTAAATTTAGATGTAGTGCGAATAAGTGAAGTTCGGTGGCAGGATGAACAAGACTTGTGGTCAGGTGAATACAGGGTTATTAAAATAGGGGTAATGCGAGATAATGCAGGAGTAGGTTTAGTAATGAGTAAAAAAATAGGAAAGCAGATAAGCTACTATGAACAGCATATCCAACGCATTATTGTAGCGAAGATAGATACGAAGCCCACACCTACCACAGTAGTACAAGTTTATATGCCAACTAGCTCCACAGATGAGGAGGAGATTGAGGGAATGATTGATGAAATAAAAGAAATTATTCAAGTAGTTAAGGGAGCCGAAAATTTAAGTGTCAGGAAGTCTTTTCTGAAAGTATTTGTATTGTATGTAGTCGTGTATAGGGTCAACAGAAGCGTCCGATCTTACCCGTCGGCTTTGACCCGTGACGTAAGCGTGTTGTGGTGTGTGACGTCATTACGGCGCGGAGTTTGATTTGCGATTGTGGCGTGTTTGTAGATGTCTTGTTTTTGTTTGTCGTGCTCTCTGGTGGTGTGTTCATGGTTTTCGTTTGTTTCGTTTGTTTCGTGTGGTGGGGTCAGTTTTCTGTTGCTCAGGTGTTGGATTTGAAGCGGAATTTCTATTAGTGAGTTAATGGTTAATTTAATGCTCATTGCTGTACGTCGGGTGAGTTTGTTATTGAGTGTATTTGGTTGTGGTTCGGTTGATCTGTAGCGTAGCCCTGAATACGAGGTTAGGTTGGGAGTTTTTTTTGGGGATGCGGCCGCGGCAGCGGCCGCCTATGATTCGAAAATATTGATTTGACACTAATGAACATGTATACGTAATATGAAGCAATTTGATGAACATATTGATCTGTAGCGTAGCCCACTTGAGGTTAGGTTGGGAGTTTTTTTTTGGAATGCGGCCGCGGCAGCGGCCGCCTATGATTCGAAAATATTGATTTGACACTAATGAAGCCTGTGGGGGGATGGGGGGGCACTGCAGACTCCCCCCGCCCCCCCCCGCATAACGACACATGATGATCAAATTTTGAAAAAAAATGAAAAATTTTTTCCGTACCTGCTAAACTGCATAAGTGCCGATGTATGTAGGTGTAAGGGAAGCTTTCGTTTCTTAGTTTTCTATTGGGGGATGTGATCGGTAGGTTCTGTTGAGCTATATAGGTTAAGGGAAGTGTCCGATTATGGATAGGAATGTGTTTTTTGGTATTTGGTCAGTTTTGTGATGTTGATTTATTTCGTTGTTTTGCGTGGTTTTGAATGGCGGTCGGTGGCTACATTTCTGTATATTTAGTTTCTCCGCACCTAAAAACCCCTAATTTCCCACGCTTGTCCCGTTACAGTCATTAGGCTTTTTGTGAAACTTTTGTATTTCAGTGTTTACAATACGTATGCGATGTTTTTATATCCGCCATATTGGAATTGTTTATAGTCGTTTCCGCGGTATTTGTGACGTCATGGGTCAAAGCCGACGGGTAAGATCGGACGCTTCTGTATTTCCCGTGTATAGATGTGAAACATGGACGATAAATGGTTTAGACAAGAAAAGAATAGCAACTTTTGAAATGTAGTGTACAGAAGAATGCTGAAGATTAGATGGGTAGGTAAGGTAACTAATGAGGAGCTACTGAATAGAACTGACGAGAAGAGGAACTTGGGGCGCAACTTGACTAGAAGAAGTGATCACTTGGTAGGGCACGTTCTGAGACATCGAGAGATCACCAATTTAGCACTGGAGGGAAGCGTGGAGGGAGACCAAGAGATGAATAAACTAAGCAGATTCAAAAGGATGTAGGTTGCAGTAGGTACTCGGAGATGAAAGGGCTTGCACAGGATGGAGTAGCATGGGGAGCTGCAGCAAAACAGTGTTTGGACTTAAGACCACAACACATGAGTACGTGGGGTCACGTGTCACCTAGAGTACATATGTCTTTGCTGTTTGGATATGTTAGGCAGTGTGTACATATATTTTAGGTTTTACTGTTGACTTCAAGTACAGCTTACATGGCATATTTCTCTGCGAATATTTTATTATTTTGAATAAACATATTACTGTTTTGCACTGCTAACTAAAAGCAACAATTTCTCACTTGCTTCTTCCTTTTCATAGGCAAATCTCTGCTTGAAGTTATTGACTATAACGGAAATACAGTCATGTTCAGAAAAAAACAGAACATCTTGAACGACTAGTAATAGAACGTTCATATTCACAAGACATGAACATTAGTATGTTCTGCAGAAATGATTATCAGTTCAGTCACCTCGGTCCACCATGGGCCCTGATAAATTGTTCCACGCGTGATGGCATCGACGCGCATAAGGCGCGAATGGCTTTCTGTGGCATTGCCATCGATGCTGCATTCACCTGGTTCCTATATTCATCTGTGATGGGCGGCATTGGGTCACAGCGCTGCACCCGTCGTTTTACCGTATCCCACACATTTTCGATTGGCTGGAAGTCTGTTGATCTGGCGGCCCAGGGCAAAAGACTGACAACCTGTAACACCGAGAAGGCGTGTGTTTGTGCAGCAACATTGGTCGTGCATGGTCGTGCTGAAAATGGCGTCTGGGATGTTGTGCAGAAAGGGTATGGCTATGGGTCACAGGATGTCATTCGCGTAGGTCACCCTGATCACAGTGCCTTGGACACTAACCAACTGTGATTTTTGGTTATACCCAATAGCACCCCAGACCATAAAAGGTCAAGGTGTCGTCGCTGTATGTCTTGTGTGAATGCAGTCACTGTGATGACGCTCCCCCTGTTTGCAGTGAACCAAAATGCGGCCATCATTTTCAAACAAACAGAACCTGAATTCGTCTGAAACCCTGTCTGAAGCCATTCCTAACCCTAGTGACATCGTACCTCGTGCCGTAATAAACGGCGACGGACTACCGCCCCTGAAATTGACGATGTGTTACACTGCTCCTGTGCTGCGCCAGAGCCGTCCTCCAATGCGGTTCGGTTGAGGTGTCGATCTTCTCACGGGGTGGTCTGGGTGGTGCGACCCGACCCTTCTCGTCTTATTCTGCCTTCCGTCAACCATTCTGCACGCACCTGCTGCACTGTCGAAACACTACGCCCCACACGAGCAGCAGTTTCCCCGACGGATGCATTACATTCTTTCATGCCAACAATGCGCCCTCTTTCAAACGCGCGGACTTGACGGTAATGTTCGCGCATCCTGCTCGTTTTTTCAAGTGTTACTGATCCAGTACCTTGAGTTTGTAGCGACGAGAGGTGCAGGCTCATTTTAGCGGTAGGCGGTTTTGCGCCGCGATGTCGATGCTGGCCTTGAACTGACGGACCGACGTGGTTCAAACGCTAATTCTTTCTGCAGAACATACTAATGTACATGTCCCGTGAATATGACCTTCCTATCTCTAGTAGTTCAAGGTGTTCTGTTTTTTGTGGACATCTGTACCTACAGATTGGAAAATTGCGCAGGTCGCACCAGTGTTTAAGAAGGGTAGTAGGAATAATCCATCGAACTACAGACTTATATAATTGATGTCGGTTTGTAGTAGGGTTTTGGAGCATATGCTGTATTCAAACATTATGAATCACCTCGAAGGGAACGATCTATTGATACGTAATCAGCATGGTTTCAGAAAACATCGTTCTTGTGCAACGCAGCTAGCTCTTTATTTACACGAAGTAATGGCCGCTATGGACAGGGGATCTCAAGTTGATTCCGTATTTCTAGATTTCCGGAAAGCTTTTGACACCGTTCCTCACAAGCGACTTCTAATCAAGCTGCGGGCCTATGGGGTATCGTCTCAGTTGTGCGACTGGATTCGTGATTTCCTGTCAGGAAGGTCGCAGTTCGTAGTAATAGACGGCAAATCATCGAGTAAAACTGAAGTGATATCAGGTGTTCCCCAGGGAAGCGTCCTGGCTCCTCTGCTGTTCCTGATCTATATAAATGACCTGGGTGACAATCTGAGCAGTTCTCTTAGGTTGTTCGCAGAAGATGCTGTAATTTACCGTCTAGTAAGGTCATCCGAAGACTAGTATCAGTTGCAAAGCGATTTAGAAAAGATTGCTGTATGGTGTGCAAAGTGGCAGTTGACGCTAAATAACGAAAAGTGTGAGGTGATCCACATGAGTTCCAAAAGAAATCCGTTGGAATTCGATTACTCGATAAATAGTACACTTCTCAAGGCTGTCAATTCAACTAAGTACCTGGGTGTTAAAATTACGAACAAAGGTTGCGTTTCATTGGCAGGACACTTAGAAGATGCAATAAGTCCACTAAAGAGACAGCTTACACTACACTCGTTCGTCCTGTGTTAGAATATTGCTGCGCATTGTGGGATCCTTACCAGGTGGAATTGACGGAGGACATCGAAAGGGTGCAAAAAAGGGCAGCTCGTTTTGTATTATCACGTAATAGGCAAGAGAGTGTGGCAGATATGATACGCGAGTTGGGATGGAAGTCATTAAAGCAAAGACGTTTTTCGTCGCGGCGAGATCTACACTCCTGGAAATTGAAATAAGAACACCGTGAATTCATTGTCCCAGGAAGGGGAAACTTTATTGACACATTCCTGGGGTCAGATACATCACATGATCACACTGACAGAACCACAGGCACATAGACACAGGCAACAGAGCATGCACAATGTCGGCACTAGTACAGTGTATATCCACCTTTCGCAGCAATGCTGGCTGCTATTCTCCCATGGAGACGATCGTAGAGATGCTGGATGTAGTCCTGTGGAACGGCTTGCCATGCCATTTCCACCTGGCGCCTCAGTTGGACCAGCGTTCGTGCTGGACGTGCAGACCGCGTGAGACGACGCTTCATCCAGTCCCAAACATGCTCAATGGGGGACAGATCCGGAGATCTTGCTGGCCAGGGTAGTTGACTTACACCTTCTAGAGCACGTTGGATGGCACGGGATACATGCGGACGTGCATTGTCCTGTTGGAACAGCAAGTTCCCTTGCCGGTCTAGGAATGGTAGAACGATGGGTTCGATGACAGTTTGGATGTACCGTGCACTATTCAGTGTCCCCTCGACGATCACCAGTGGTGTACGGCCAGTGTAGGAGATCGCTCCCCACACCATGATGCCGGGTGTTGGCCCTGTGTGCCTCGGTCGTATGCAGTCCTGATTGTGGCGCTCACCTGCACGGCGCCAAACACGCATACGACCATCATTGGCACCAAGGCAGAAGCGACTCTCATCGCTGAAGACGACACGTCTCCATTCGTCCCTCCATTCACGCCTGTCGCGAGACCACTGGAGGCGGGCTGCACGATGTTGGGGCGTGAGCGGAAGACGGCCTAACGGTGTGCGGGACCGTAGCCCAGCTTCATGGAGACGGTTGCGAATGGTCCTCGCCGATACCCCAGGAGCAACAGTGTCCCTAATTTGCTGGGAAGTGGCGGTGCGGTCCCCTACGGCACTGCGTAGGATCCTACGGTCTTGGCGTGCATCCGTGCGTCGCTGCGGTCCGGTCCCAGGTCGACGGGCACGTGCACCTTCCGCCGACCACTGGCGACAACATCGATGTACTGTGGAGACCTCACGCTCCACGTGTTGAGCAATTCGGCGGTACGTCCACCCGGCCTCCCGCATGCCCACTATACGCCCTCGCTCAAAGTCCGTCAACTGCACATACGGTTCACGTCCACGCTGTCGCGGCATGCTACCAGTGTTAAAGACTGCGATGGAGCTCCGTATGCCACGGCAAACTGGCTGACACTGACGGCGGCGGTGCACAAATGCTGCGCAGCTAGCGCCATTCGACGGCCAACACCGCGGTTCCTGGTGTGTCCGCTGTGCCGTGCGTGTGATCATTGCTTGTACAGCCCTCTCGCAGTGTCCGGAGCAAGTATGGTGGGTCTGACACACCGGTGTCAATGTGTTCTTTTTTCCATTTCCAGGAGTGTATTTACGAAATTTCAGTCACCAACTTTATCTTCCGAAGGCGAAAATATTTTGTTGAGTCCAACCTACATAGGTAGGAATGATCATCAAAATAAAATAAGAGAAATCAGAGCTCGAACAGAAAGGTTTAGGTGTTCGTTTTTCCCGCGCGCTGTTCGGGAGTGGAATGGTAGAAACATAGTATGATTGCGGTTCGATGAACCCTCTACCAAGCACTTAAATGTGAATTGCAGAGTAATCATGTAGATGTAGATGTAGAGTGTAATTACTCGAAGCGTCAATACATAAAAAAATTAACACGCTCTACAGGATTTTTGTTTCAATTACGTACGTCACAGATAGCGTGGTATGTTCAACGAACTAGTCTTTTCTCTAAAGAATTATTTCTTATCCTTATTTGTTTGCAATTAAAAGTAAGTCAATAGCAATTTTTACATAACGTTGTTACTTAAGGCAATATTTCTTTTGGTTTGTCTGTTCTCAGATCTGAAGATGGTAGTTAAGCTACCGAAACTGGTCATCACTTTGTAAAAAAATTTAATGTTAAATGCGATTTTGAAAGTTTTAAAAAGTTGTATAGACAGTTTTTAAATTTTTTTAATTTTGTGTTTGCTTATCTGCTTACGATCGCTTTCTTGTATTCTGACTACGTCAGATATATTCGCAAATTTAAAAAAGTGTGCTGCTAGGTGGGTAAATACACGCATTCTGCAACTGAAATTTTTCTCTCAATAGATGCTGACTATTAATTGTCTGATAATACCAGCTCTCATTCAGTAACAACAGCACATTGCAATTTTCGTAGATGTTTGTACTCACTAAACCAGTCATCTATCGAATGCAGTTTCGAAACGAATGAAAGTACATTAATCGATTGTGCTTAATAATTTCTATAGTGTCATCACGGTACAGATTCAGGGAAAAACACACACACAGACACATACACAAAGTGGTTTTTTGTCTGGGATAATGCACAAAATTGTCCCAAAAATAAATTAAAATAGGGCCGATGCTCCGGTTCCGACCATGGTTTTCGGGAAGCTTCCTTCGGTTTCAGGGCGAAAGCCGGCACTGTAAACGCCCTCCCACTCATTACACATTCCTAGTTCGAAGTGCATCTGCCTCTTTTACAGCCACATTTAGAAGTGCAGTTCTGTAACGGAACGGATCTTAAAAACAACCCGCTCTGCTCCTAGGTGCAGCAAATTACAAGTGCAAAATAAAAAAGCTGCAGATGAAACATATACATCACTATATGATGCAGATGACAATTAGCGATCTAGTTCTCTGAGTTTGTGGCTTTATCTTTCTATCTCTTACGTGCTAAATGCAAAGTAAAATAAAAATATAAGTGGCGCAACATCTTGCGTTAGTTTTCTTTCGAGATCACAGGCCTCTGTGTCAAAACATTCAGGCGAAAAATATTTACCGCATAGCACCGTACGGTTTTAGCATTAAGACATTTTCCTTGAGCGGTTCTGGCGCTGCAGTCCGGAGCCGCGGGACTGCTACGGTCGCAGGTTCGAATCCTGCCTCGGGCATGGGTGTGTGTGATGTCCTTAGGTTAGTTAGGTTTAAGTAGTTCTAAGTTCTAGGGAACTTATGATCTAAGATGTTGAGTCCCATAGTGCTCAGAGCCATTTTTGAACCATTTTCCTTGCTCGCCTTCGTGGCTGACGGTAGGTCTGCATGTTCGCGGAGGGAATTAGCCACCCTCCGTAATAAAAAAAAGTTAGTGACGTTTCTCACCGACTGAATTTGAGAAATGTCAAGAGACATCCTCATTGATCCGAAGACGACAAATCGACGAAGAAAAAGATAGGAGAACGAGGGGAAAAGAAAATCGTTAGTGATGCTGCCTTAGGTGCTGAAGGATGTGGGTTCGATTTCCGGTACCCCTCACATTTTTTTATGAGGCAGGCAGGTCTCGAACGGGATTCACTCGCTTTCGTGTGGCCAGCTAATTAAGTCAAGAAGGAGCAGCGGCACTAGCAGGAATCATCTACTGGCCATAACTGTTCGAGGAACCAGCGACATGCTGATCACTCGTCTCAAGATGACAGACCGCTCCTCGTACTGCCTTGTAGGAAGGTAAGTGGCCAGTCGGGACAGGCCAGAGGCTTAATCAAATGGTTCAAATGGCTCTGAGAACTATGTGACTTAACATCTATGGTCATCAGTCCCCTGAGGCTTAATCACTGAGTGGTGTTTACGTTTACATTTTCCTTTTGAGGCAAGGGTAGAAACATTCCTTCTTATAATCAGTGACAAGATGTAACGAATATTGATGATCACGTAAAATGAAGGCTTGATGTTCGTGCCCTGGACAGGAACAAAGGAAGATAATCGATGTAACATTAAATAGTTTTCCAGAAGTATCTTTTCGAGACCGACATACAACGAGCTTTTTCGAATTCGTTAACATTTGCGGTATTTTACTGACTATAACACGCACATTTTTTTCTCCGAAAAATTGTCTCCAAAATTCAGGTGCATCTTATACTCGGAATTAATATAGAAGTGTCCAGTGTTTGATTTAAAATTACCGCCGGTCTTAAAAAGGGCTATATATTCGATGCCTCGGGAAACCTATCACTATCAAGCAACGTTGGATTCAACTGGCACCGACAGTGCACCGATGTAACGAATATGACTTACGGTGATTCACAAGCTTGCTAACACTGTCTCCCTCCCGCCCCGCCATCACAAACCCAGAACACGTCTAGCCTATGATGCATCATTGCTGTCTACGGTGCCAGTGAACTTGAACTGAAAGTGATTTGTGTTATCGGTAACAGTACAATATTTTTGTTAGTAGGTAGTTTCGCAGTGGAAAAAAGAATTGAAAGTAATAGAATATGCAGAAGAACACGGAAACAGAGCAGCTGAGCGGCATTTCGGCCCTCAACCAACAGAAAAAACCATTCACTATTGACGGGCAAGTAAAGAACTGAAAAAAATGAGGAAGACTAAATGTGTAAATAGAGGACTGAATGCAAAATGGACAAACCAGAAGATGAGGTATGAATTGGATTGAGCGACACCGTCAAAATAACACTGGAATTAATACGAAAATGAGTCAAATACATGCGCGTAAACTGGCGCTGCAGTGGAACTTAACAGACTTTAAGGGTGGTGTTTACTGATGCTACAGGTTTGTGAAACGTCATGGACTTAGCATACGAACCAAAATCAAATTATCTATAAAAATGTCATAAGAGTATGAAAGAAAACCTATGTGGAACTAAGCCAAATAGCGAGTATGGACGAAATTCCTCTGACATTTGATGTGGTGAGTAACAGAATTGTTGCCCGCCCGGTTAGCCGTTCGGTCTAACGCACGGCTTTCCGGATTGGGAAGGAGCGCCTGGTCCCCGACACGAATCCCCCCGGCGGACTTGGGTCGAGGTCCGGTGAGCCGGCCAGTCTATGGATGGTTTTTAAGCGGTTTTCCATCTGCTTCGGTCCAGATATCTCTCCAGACAGTTCAAGATTCGACTGCACAAAACCCTGATCCAGCCTGTTGTTCTATATGGCTGTGAGACATCGAATATCCGGAAACAGGACTTCCATAAGCTCCTTGTTTTTGAGAGAAAAGTGCTTAGGAAGATATTCGGTCCGGTTCTGGATGCAGATACAGGGGAAAGGAGGATCAGATACAACCCAGAGCTTGAGGAACTGTACCAGCAGCCCAACATAGCAGGAACTGTCAAAGCCAAACGAATGCAGTGGGCCGGCCATGTGGCCAGGATGGAAGATCACAGATGGCCTCGGAAGCTCCTGGATTTCACACCTACAGGAAAGAGACCGCCAGGGAGACGCAAGAAGCGTTGGATTCCATGAAGATTTAAACCAAGTGTCAATAGATGGGGACGGATGGCGGATAGTAGCAATGGACAGAATACAGTGGAGGAGGAAACTTGTAGATGCGTGCGGTCCACTGGGCCTGATCACGTCGTAGGAGTAGTAGTAGTTTCCATCTGCCTCGGCGAATGCGGGCTGGTTCCCCTTATTCCGCCTCAGGTACACTACGTCGGCGATTGCTCCGCAAACAAGTTCTCCACGTACGTGTGCACCATAATTACTCTACCACGCAAACATAGAGATTACACTCGTCTGGTATGAGACGTTCCCTGGAGGGGGGGGGGGGGGGTCCACCGGGGGCCGTACCGCACAATAACCCTTTAAGAGTGGTTCGGTATTTGGCGGCGGAGGTGTGAAGTGGACTGCGGTAGTCGTCGTGGGGTTGTGGACCACTGCGGCTGCGGCGGGGACGGAGCCTCTCCGTCGTTTCTAGGGCCCCGGTTAACATACGATACAATACAACAGAACAGTTGCCATGAAAATTGCTAAAATTATAACTATAAAAACATGTGGATATGCAAAAATGCATCACACTGTTGTCCTTTCACGTTGTGCTGTCGCTACTAAACTTAATCCAACGATCATTTTCAAGCCCAAAACAATGCCAAAACTGCCTGAAACACCACCAGGTGTTTTTGTTCACGTACATAACAAGGCTTTGAAGGACGTTGCTAGTATGAAATTATGGATTAACAAAGTGTGGGAGAGAAGGAAAGATGCTTTATTGGAGAATGATTCTCTTGTTGTACTATATCAATTTACTGGTCATTTGAAAATTTCTGTGAGAGAATAGAGACAGGGAAATACAGAGCTTGCTGTAATTCCGGGAGGATTTACTTCACAATTGCAACCTTTTGATATGTCGATAAATAAACTGTTTGAAGTGTGTATAAGAGAGGAATGGAACAAATGGATAATGTGTGAATTCACGCCGAAGGGAGCTTTAAAACGACCTACAATTAAGCAAGTGTGTCAGTGAATAAAACAGTTCTGGTCTAGAGTGAGAGAAGTGATTATTGTTAAATCTTTCAAGAAGTGCGGCATAGGTAACGCTCTCGATGGCAGTGAAGACCATCTTTTCTATGAAGAGGACAACGATGACGACTAAGAGGAAGAAGAAGAAAAAGGATGTTCAGATGACGATTTTCAGGGATTTTAAAGACAAATTCCATTATATAAACTAAAAGTTTTTTAGTCTGGCTTTGTAATCTAATAATAAAAAATGGTAAAAATGTTATTTAAAAAAAACTGCTTAAAAACTAAGGTACGTCTTATAGTGTGTAGCGCATACAGTCCGTAAAATACGGTATACACAAATGAATAACCATCAACAGAAGTCCTTTCACACCTATCTATTGGAAAATCACTCCTTAACTTCAGCCTACGATTTTTCAAGCCCTAATTATGTTCCGATTTTGCAAAATGCTGTTACGAGCTTGGCTCAAGTACTGAATTAACGCCATGTGTTAGCGCAAGGTGTAAATGCAGCCTGAGTTAGTTTCATTTATGTCAACAAGTTTATGTTGATAAGGTCGTCTCACAGATGGCATTGCATGTTCGTGTCCTCTATCGACGATGCAAGAACCTTTTAGATCTAGCGCCATCATTTGAGAAAATACCAGACACGGGCTGAAACTACTGAAGCAGCGCCACGCGGAAGAGTTGGGCAGTTCCCGTTTGAATAGTGATCTGATTAAGACGATTCTTTCTAAACGTAATACGAACAACAAGTGCAAGTTACTAAAGTTTGAAGTGCTTACTGCGGGTATATGAGGCATGAAGTGTATAGTGATGTTTGTTTCAATAACTTAAGTGTTATTGTCGACTGTATACCCTCTAATAAACTTACCTTATCATACCTTACGAAAATGCCTAAGGATGAGAAGAGGAAGTGTCACTTTTCGGGTGATTGTACAAAAGAGTGGCTTTGTCAAGAAAGGATGTACGTATGAGAAAGAGTTGTGTGATATTTGTTGCTGTTTCATCTCAGTGACTCACGGAGGTACGGCAGATGTGAGGCATCACATTTCTACCAAGAATTATACAAAGAGATTTAAGGTAGCATAGACATCAAAGTCTATTTCTACATTCATGACTAAAGAAAATACCCAGGAAGAATTGCTCGTAGCTACTGCAGGGCTAACAACAGTTTATAAAGTTGTCAAACATTATCAGTCCTTCGGTTCTATTGATTATACCGTAAAGCTGAATGCCACAATGTATCCTGCCTCCAAAGTCAACGCAAAGCAGTCTGGGACCAAAGCTACAGTGATTGTTAAAAATATTCTTGCGCCATACTCCGTATCCGAACGCATAAAACAATTGCAAAAAGTTTCGTTTTACGGCATAGGGACTTTCCACATGCTGCTGATGTGACGCAGCGTGTGAAAGTTGCTGGATTTGGACGGGTTACTCCTGTAACTGAAATATCAGATCTGAAGATGGTTCTGGATGAACCGAAACCGGTCATATGAATAAAAAAAAATTTGCAATCAAGACGGATTATAAGTAACATTGAAATAATCGTCATGAAATATATAATTATTTTTCAATGTACACGGTAAGGACAGAGAAACTGAAAGAGTTCCGCTTGTACGTTGATGTCAATCGTCAGACTCTTCTCACCCCACTCAAAAACAAGGTGGCTATCGTTTTGCCCGCAGTTGATAGATTTTTTAAGCTCTGGATTCCATTAAAACAATTTTATGACGCCGAAGACAGGCCACCTACAATAATTTCAGATTTTTTTTCAGTACTCCGAGCAGTGAAATTTACTTCATGTTTCTGCACTCAAACTTGGTCTATTTGAAAGAAATATAAAAAGCATGGAGAAGTATAAAATCTCGATGGTTGAAACAAGAAATGTATTCATCGATACTCAAAGTTGTCTGAACAGAAGACTGCCAGTTTTATTGGTATGCAAACCAAGATGAATTTGAATAAATTAAAGAATGAGAAGCCCAACCAAGAAATAATTAATTAGATTTCTAAATTTGAGGAAGAGACATCTACATCTACTTGATTATTCTGCTACTCACAATAAATTGCCTGGCAGAGGGTTCAACGAACCAACTTCAAGCTGTCCTCTACCGTTCCACTCTAAAACGGCGTGCGGGAAAAACGAGCACTTAAATTTTTCTGTGCGAGCCGAGATTTCCCTTATTTTATCGTGGTGATTATTTCTCCCTATGTAGGCGGGTGCCAACAGAACGTTTTCGCAATCGGAGGAGAAAATTGATGATTGAAATTTCATGGGAAGATCCCGTCGCAACGAAAAACGCCTTCTTTTAATGATTGACACTCCAGTTCGCGTATCATGTCTGTGGCACTATCTCCCCTACTTCACGATAATACAAAACGAGCTACCCTTCTTTGTACTTTTTCGATGTCATCCGTCAGTCCCATCTGGTGCGGATCCCACACCGTACAACAATATTCCAGAATAGAACTGACAAGCGTGGTGTAAGCGGTCTCTTTAGTAGACCTGTTGCACCTTCTCAAGTGTTCTGCCAATGATCGCAGTCTTTGGTCGGCTCTACCCACAACATTATCTATATGATTGTTCCAATTTACGGTATTTGTGATTGTAATCCCTTAGTATTTAGCTGAATTTACAGCCTTCAGATTTGTGTGACTTATCGCGTAATCGAAATTTAGCGGATTTCTTTTAGTACTCATGTGAATAACTTCACACTTTTCTTTGTTCAGGGTCGATTGCCACTTTTCGAACCATACAGATGTCTTATCTAAATCATTTTGCAATTCGTCTTGGTCATCTGATGACTTTACAAGCTGGTAAATGACAGCATCATCTGCAAACAATCTAAGACGGCTACTGAGATTGTCTGCTACGTCGTTAATATAGATCAGGAACAACAGAGTGCTTATAACACTTCCTTGGAGAACGCCGCATATTACTTCTGTTTTACTCGATGACTTTCCGTCTATTACTACGAACTGTGATCTTTCTGACAGGAAATCACGAATCCAGTCGCACAACTGAGGCGATATTCCAAAGGCACACAGTTTGGTTGGAAGACGCTTGTGAGGAACGGTCTCGAAAGCCTTCTGGAAATCTAAAAATATGGAATCAATTTGACATCCCTTGTCGATAGCACTCATTACTTCATGAGTATAAAGAGCTAGTTGTGTTTCGCAAGAACGATATTTTCTGAATCCATGCTGACTACGTGTCAATAAATCGTTTTCTTCGAGGTACTTCATAATATTCGAATACAGTATATGTTCCAAAACCCTACTGCAAATCGACGTTAGTGATGTAAGTAGGCTGTTTATGTTTTCTTTATGTAAGTAGGCTGTTTATGTTTTCTTATTGGCAACGTTACGTAGCGCTCTATATGAAAATCACTGGCTGTGCTGTGTGCAGTCTGTGGCTAGTTTGCATTGTTGTCTGCCATTGTAGTGTTGCGCAGCGGCAGCTGGATGTGAACAGCACGTAGCGTTGCGCAGTTAGAGGTGAGCCGCCAGCAGTGGTGGATGTGAGGAGAGAGATGGCGGAGTTTTGAAATTACATATATTATGACTTGTGATGATATTAAGGTAAATACATTGTTTGTTCTCCATTAAAATATTTCATTTGCCAACTATCCCTATCAGTAGTTAGTGCCTTCCGTAGTTTGAATCTTTTATTTAGCTGGCAGTAGTGGCGCTCGCTGTATTGCAGTAGTTCGAGTAAGGAAGATTTTTGGTGAGGTAAGTGATTTGTGAAACGTATAGGTTAATGTTAGTCAGGGCCATTCTTTTGTAGGGATTTTTGAAAGTCAGATTGCGTTGCGCTAAAAATATTGTGTCAGATTAAGCACAGTCTCGTATACAATTCTTCTAAGGGGACGTTACATATGTCGACTCTTAGCCGAGGATACCTCACTGGAATCTTCTGATTTTTTCTTGTAGTTTGTGTAATTAATGTAGATTTTGTTTATTGCTAGTGCGTAATTGTATTGAGAATCTCCTTTGTAGTTGCAGTCTTTCATTGTTGTGGCATGCATGTAGATTTACACCAAGTATTTCGCAGCTGCGCTTGCAATTAACTAGATATTATTTTCAGTGCTATGTTAATGTATTCCCCTATTTTTGCTCTTCAAATTGTGTTTTTCTGTGTTGTTGTGTGAAATATTGTGACAATAATGGCGTGTGAAAAACGTAACACTAGGCTCCAAAGTAAACTGAGAAATGACAGTGAAGACAAAAGCAGTGTGTTAACGCCACCATGTAATGAATTAACTAATATTCAAAGTAGTAATTTGATAACTGTGAATAGGTAAATGGAGCGGGCGTCAAATAATGGAGTAGACAGTGAAACAGGTAGTGAACAGGGAAGCATTATCGATCGATCGGTCGGCAACAGCTCGCCTCAGGAATCGGGACTGACAGAACACAATATTGCAAATACTGTAGACTCAGGTTTTGGG
The DNA here is from genome assembly GCF_023864275.1 of Schistocerca cancellata. Lineage (NCBI taxonomy): Eukaryota > Metazoa > Arthropoda > Insecta > Orthoptera > Acrididae > Schistocerca > Schistocerca cancellata. The sequence goes on from NC_064627.1 coordinate 1,094,029,600, forward strand.
TTCTCGCCGTTTTCTCAAATGAGTCAAGACACATTTTCCGCTTGTCAAAATGTGAATGTTGCCGGTGAAAATGCACTGCCAAAACGCATAGAGAAACAGATTCCAGACACTAATACATTATTATTGCAATTAATGCAACAAATGGAACAAAATCAGAGACAAATGGGACAAAGGCTTCAAAAGTTAGACACAATGGAACAACACCAGAGACAAACACAGCAACAGTTAGACACAATGGAACAACACCAGAGACAAACACAGCAACAGTTAGACGCAATGGAACAAAATCTTCACATCATGCTTGAATAAACACGTGTAGATTTAACTACTGAGTTACATAACATTGAATAGAAATGTCAAAAAGTCTGTAATGACGTAAAAACACAAATTTGTGAGCATTTTCAACCTATTTTTTCGCGGCATGAAAATGCATTACAGAATCACGAAGCAGCCATAAAAGAACTGCAAACCATTGTTCATGAAAATCATGAGACCTTGTGGGCTAAAATTGACTCAGTTGCATCTACCGATTCGGTTATGCAACTTGCAAAAACTCAGGAAAACTTAAAGGACGCAGTAGATTCGATTTCAACACAAATGGACACTCTGAAACTTGGTTCAGAAAAACACACTGAGGAAATGTGTTCACTATCGGAGAAAGTAGCCGAACTTTCGGATCAGGTCACTAACTTATCTACAAAGGTAGATGATGATCTGAATGACACAAGACCCGTAGCCTTCACTGACACAGAAGAGTATGAACAAATTAGAAAATTCAAACAAAATCAAAATCAAATCAATACACAGTACAAAAGAGAAATCCGGGAAGTACAAGATCAGTTGACGCAGGTAATACAAGAATTACATATTTCAGAGGACACTCGCGCTCCAGTATGGGAAGAGGGACATAGAAATAGGGAACAACCACAAAATAATAACACAGGACACTTCGGAAATTATGAAAGAAATTGGCAAGGCGCATTGGATTTTGAGATGGAACCGCCGAAACGAAGTAACAATGAGCGATGTGTGACTCGCCGACACGATGATTTCGACTATAAGCTGTTCATTACTACACGTAAATTCAAAACATTTAAGAATTCTGGAAACGACATTCATCCACAAGCATGGCTTCATCAATTTTCTCATTGTTTTCCTCGCAAGTGGTCATTGGAGCACAGGTTAGAATTTATGTGTGGCTACTTGGAGAATTAACCAGCTGTAAGAATGCGATCGGTCATTCACGATTGTCACGCTGAAGGAGAATTTTATCATGCCTTCCTCCCAGCATATTGGTCTCAAGCGACATAAGACCGAGTAAAGCATAGCATCATAATGATGAAACATTTCGAACAATCTGAATTTTCCAGTCTTGTGAAATATTTTGAAGACATGTTGCACAAGAATCAGTACCTGTCAAACCCATACAGCCCCTCAGAACTCATCCGCATTTGCTTAATCAAACTGCCTGAACATTTGAGACATATTACTTTAGCAGGACGTTGCAAAGACGGCATTGAAGCTTTTCAGGGACTGTTACAAGAACTGGAAATTGACACTGACAATTGCGGAACGCGAAAACAGGAGTACAACAATTACAGGTCATATCTGTCACAATTCCGCGATGACAGAAATAATACACGAAAAAGCTATTCTTATAACGTAAATCGTGACCAAAACAGACACCACCCGTATGACAACCGTTGGCAGAGTAGTAATAATTACAGGGAAAGATCACCTCTCCGCAGTAATGACTATCACAGAGACAATCAGAGAAACAGACAATATGGGAACCAAAATAATTATTATCAAGGGAGACAGAATAACTTTAGACACAACGGTCCAGCGTGCAGTTACGACTCAGGGAGAAATTCTCCACCACGTGACCGACAAGAAAGAAACTATGGAATCTACCGACATGACGACAGACGATATGATCGTAACGACAGACCTGAACTGCATCAGAACTGGCGGGATTTAAACAGAGCAGAGCCCTCTCGGCAAGGCGAATTTGCAGAAGTTAGGTCTCCTAATCCCAGTAACGACGCGCGCCAACAAAGGAACAGACAATGACTCGCACCGCAGGCTGCCGCGTGCGCCGGCTGGCTCAGAGAAAAATAACATAGACGCTAACCTTGAGCAAAATTCCAGTATTCTTTACGGATGAATACCGCATGATAATTGCATTCAAGTTGAAACTCTGTGTACTGAGAAGAGCAAAGGGTTACACCACGTCTCACATGTGAAACCGTTTATTGAAAGATAATCTGCCTTTTAACTTTGTCTTTGCCATATAACTTTTCACTTTACATTGCTAGTATGCTTTGTCAGACTTAGAATATGTTAACATGCAACAATGTTGGAAGTTAAATATCAAATCAAGAACCAAGAGAACTTACTTAAACAGAAATTACGAATGCATTGTTATAGTGAACAGACGTCACAGTGTTATTGTGTGTGTACATTCTTGCTTGTTAGTTGCACGATTACGTAACGACTATCAGGCTTACATACTTAGAACATATACTGCCAATGAGATTTTAATGCAACATTTTGGTTTACTTGAAAATACATTCTGGATTTAAAGTACTTTATGTGAGATACCAGATGACACAGTGATTAGTTTATGTAACAGCTACACGATTTCATCATGACGCTACTAATGAGTGACAATTTACAATGTTGCTTTTGCGGTGTTTCTGTTTTATGTCTGCACAGTTTTATGTATTATTCTGGAAAGTAAAACATGTTTTAGTAGTAACTTTTGTGGTATAGCTACAATAAGACAGCCTTTTCCGTAGCATTGACTTCTGCACAACTTAGCTTTCGGAGGAAAATAACTACGACACTTCCACAGAGATTATCTTACAGCAAGACGCACATTTAGCGCTACAGGACACGCATTTGAGTGATTAATTTTGTACTTAAGTCATTTATTTTTAAAGATATTTGAAGTACAATGATACAAAGGTTTTCCGTAATACATTTCATTCCATTCTTGTAATCTGTAACACCTGAGGTTATAATTACATTAATCCTCAGGGGGGTACACGCTTACTTTGTGTATCATGTGTTTGGTAAGCACAAGGAGCCCTAGCTAATATGGTATTTGCTTACACAACTTTACACATCGGTAACATATTTCTCTAACACGTAATTAAACATCTATCTGATCATTTAACTGAGAAAGACAAACTTTTTTATTACATCAGTGATACATGTTTACGCAATTACACCGTTGGGTAACTTCACACTTATCAAATTGTATTTTGTCTGTACTGTGTGAACTGTTCATATTTTTTCGGAACCATTGTGATATTATGAGAGCTTCGAATGATATATTTGGTATGGGATCACGATTTTTAAAGTACGTTTGAAGTAGATGACACCATTGAAATGAGCAGAGAATTTTCTTTAGGTTTTGAAATTATTGCAGAAAGCTAAAACGTTTTTGAGATTTGACTGAGGTGTTATGATGTTATTATTACGTCGACGATGTGTATTATGCTGTTGAGGTATGTTTATGATCAATGAGATGATGCTATATGAGGAATTTGATTATTCTACATATTTATAATGATGAAATATTGAAGAATGTCGACGAATATGTATATGTGTAACAAGGTAAGGAATAAGGAGTAGTGGTTAGGCACTCTGATTTGTGAAAGAGTTTGTTGGAAACGAAGAATCGTACTTGTAAGAGTTATGAAATGTGTGTAAATGCGTAAATGTATCACAATGCCGGCAAAAAATTTTTTGGGCACTGTTATATTCATAAGATTTTGTTTCTACACATTTGCAACGCAAATTCACGACCCGTGAAATTTTGTATATGAGACTGTCACTGTAGCGGAAACTGCTGTCATAAATATTTCCGTAAGAAAGTTAAGTGACCACCTGCACGTAATGCGTTGTGGGCACCCAGCTGTGTTAGACGCCGGGAGAACAAGTCATTAGTGAGTGCCTCGTCAGAAGCACAGGTAGAAAAAAAGAAAGGGGAGGCCATTGTCCTCGCTATTGACATTTCCTTGTTGAAAGCATACTGTGAAGCTCGTAATTTATGATATTTACTAAAATGCCTAATGAAATGATTAGAAACATTTAACATCTATTGTCTTTGTAGTTGAGAGATTGCTCATTTTGTTTAATATCTGGTTTCCAGCTGTGTTGCAGCATTGGTTTTATAAAATAAACTTAAATGCATTTGCTAATGTGAACACTTTCTGTCAACAGATCTATTAAATAATTATTTTATGATCCACATTCTTCGAAAAAGGAGCTCCTAGACTGGAAAGAACAATAAGAAGGGACTGATAACAATAACTACATATATAATTTTCTTTTCAAGTACTTGGTAATTTTTTGTAGAATTAGTTTTTGTGGTGCACCACTTTAATTACATAGACATTAAGATGTGAATATACATTTCCCTTGTCTGCATTATTGTCTTTAGTGTAATATTTTTTTTTCTGCTTGAGCTATGTCATGTTTAGGTATAAGTTACTGCTGTTTGCCAGGCATAGTGTTACTGAATTTGACTTTGTGTTACTCTTCTAAGCTAGTTTTACTACTGTTTTATTTTTCTTGTTTGCTGCACAGTGCCTTATATTAGTTGTAGTACTGCAATTGCTTTGCCTATTTAAAATTTTGTCCTTGATGTTTGTGTTAATTGTTTTATGCTGCTGCATTGCCTCGTCCCTTAGTTTAGCATCTGAGCTCAGTAGATTTAAGTTAGCTTAAGAGGGGGTAGACTATAAGAGAATGAGTTGCGATGAATTGGGAGAAATGCATTGAGAAGTTATACGAAAAAAAGTACAGAAAGCAGGTATAGGTAGGATTTTCTTGGAAATAAATGATGAGGTAAGATAATGGAAAATAAATAATGAGGTAAGAAATATGTTAACATATAAATACAGAAAGCATGCTTGGATAGGATTTTTTTGGTGGAAGCAAAGGTTGAAATAAGACGAACGATCTATGGAATGAAGTTTTGGGTTGGACTGCAGTACCAAACGTTACACTGAAAACGAACCCTGTCCTTTCCTTTTGTGTTATCCCACTATGTGTTTGTGTACCCTTGTGTATTTGTTTTCTTCCTGTCTCTGTGTAGTTTCATAGAATTTTTTCTTCTTCTAATACTAAGCTACATTCACTATGATGAGGAATACTGTTATCCTCAAATATAATTGGCATTAATAATGTGTTATTTACCTTGTAAATATGCTTAGACATTATTTATTCTGTTTTGTTTTAATGCTGATGTGTAAAGTTGATGTTTCAAAAGTTATTCTGATCTTTTATGTATGAACTTATGTTATAATTCCTGTAACACTGATGTATATGTTATTTCGATTCTTTTGTAAAGCTTGTACTACAAATGTTATCTGTATTGTTATGTTCTTTAATGATGTATTTTGTACCTTTGTAATTGTATTCCCATGTTATAATATTGTAATTGACACCAGTTCATCAAATTAAGTAACTTGTAAGCATTCATTTCACTGCACACATTTCTGTCGGTCATAGTAATGCACAATATGTGAGAAGTTGGGACTGTTAGTGTTTGCACGTGTGTTGATAATTCAGCAAGGGACTGGATAACAGCATTGCTGGTTCTAAGGACAATTCCAAAAATTTCTTGAGTGGACGAGTGGTGGTTTATGGACTTGCTATATTGTCTGCAAGACTTCTAAGGACAATTCCAAAAACTTTGTGCGTGCACAAGTGGTGGTTATGGACTTGTTATATTAACTGCAAGACTCTTCAATGGTGATTGTGCACCCGCACAGTCACAACAGATGGCTGCTGGCCAGCTCTACAAGGACTACAGTGGGTCTGCATCTCTGATGACCCACCAATACCATTATTTCTACAAGGACTACAGTGGGTCTGCACCTCTGGTGGCCCACCAATACCACAATCTCTACCAGGACTACAGTGGGCCTGTCCACAATTTCTACAAGGACTGCAGTGGGTCTGCACCTCTGGTGGCCCACCAATACCATATTCTCTACCAGGACTCCAGTGGGTCTGCTCTGTGATGACCTACCTACCAATCTTCTTCAAAACGTCGAATGACTCTACTGTGGGTTTGCTCTGTTGTGGCCCATTACCTGTCAGCATGTCAAGAGTCAGCACTGTCTTTCAGTTGGAAGGACAACACTACTTCTTCAAGACTGCATGGAAATCCACTACTTCCATGTGCATTGTCTTTTACTGCTCAGACTTTGAAAAAAAAAAAACACTGAAATTTTACTGTGATGAACAATCTGGACTGTCTTTATGGACTGTGAGAAAATTTTAGCTTTTGACCAACATTGTATAAATAAGTGTGTGCATTTGATATCTTTGTCATTGTAATTATGAAAAATTTTTTCAAATCATTATTGGCCACTACCCAAAACAATTTGTAAAATTTTTTTTGGGGAGCATGGGGGCTATGTAAGTAGGCTGTTTATGTTTTCTTTATGTAAGTAGGCTGTTTATGTTTTCTTATTGGCAACGTTACGTAGCGCTCTATATGAAAATCACTGGCTGTGCTGTGTGCAGTCTGTGGCTAGTTTGCATTATATTATGACTTGTGATGATATTAAGGTAAATACATTGTTTGTTCTCCATTAAAATCTTTCATTTGCTAACTATCCCCATCAGTAGTTAGTGCCTTCCGTAGTTTGAATCTTTTATTTAGCTGGCAGTAGTGGCGCTCGCTGTACTGCAGTAGTTCGAGTAAGGAAGATTTTTGGTGAGGTAAGTGATTTGTGAAACGTATAGGTTAATGTTAGTCAGGGCCATTCTTTTGTAGGGATTTTTGAAAGTCAGATTGCGTTGCGCTAAAAATATTGTGTCAGTTTAAGCACAGTCTCGTACAAAATTCTTCTAAGGGGACGTTACAGTGATATGGGCCTGTAATTCGGAGAATTACTCCTACTTCCCTTTTTGGGTATTGGTGTGACTTGAGAAATTTTCCAGTATGTAGGTACGGATCGTTCTGTGACCGAGCGGTTGTATATAATTGCTAAATATGGAGCTATAGTATCAGCATACACTGAGAGGAACCTGACTGGCATACATTGTGGACAGGAAGCCTTGCCTTTATTAAGTGATTTAAGCTGCTTTGCTACACCCAGGATATCTACTTCTATGTTTTCTTATTTTTGCAGTTGTTCTTGATTTGCATTCAGGAATATTTACTTCATCTTCTTTGGTGAAGGAGTTTCGGAAAACCGTGTTTTAATAACTCTGCTTTAGTGGCACTGCCATCAGTGACTTCACCGTTGTTACCGCGCAGTGAAGGTATTGACTGCGTCTTGCCACTGGCGTGCTTTATGTATGACCAGAATCTCTTTGGGTTTTCTGCCAGATTTCGAGACAGAATTTCGTTGTGGAAATTATTGAAAGCATCTTGCATTGAAGTACGCGCTATATTTCGAACTTCTGCAAAACTGTGCCAGTCTTGGGGATTTTGCGTTCTTTTAAATTTGGAATGCACTTTTCGCTGCTTCTGCAACAGCGGTCTGACTCGTTTTGTGTACCATGGGTGATCAGTACCATGACTTATTAATTTATGTGGTGTGTATGTCTCTCAACTGCTGTCGATACTATCTGTCTGAAATCATCCCACAACTTTTCTACGCTTACATGCTCAGATCAGAACAGTGAAAGGTGTCTCTTAAAAAGGCGTTAAGAGCATTTTTATCAGCTTTTTTAAATAGATGTACTTTGCGTTTCTTTTTAATGGTTGTGCGTGTTAAGGTATTCAGCCTAGCAGCAACTGCCTTGTAGAATCTAATCCCTGTATTCGTCATGATACTCCCTATTTGCCCAGGATTATTTGTTGCTAAGAGGTCAACCATTTACTCTTCGAGTGGGCTCATGAAGTAACTGTTCAAAATAATTTTATGAGAGAGCATTCAATACAATTTCGGATGACGTTTTATGCCTGCCGCCGCCTTTAAACATATAATTTTTCCAGCATATCGTGGGTAGATTGAAGTCACCACCGACTATAATCGTATGAGTGGGGTACCTATGTGAAATGAGACTCAAATTTTCTTTGAACTATTCAGCAACTATATCTTCTGAGTCTGGGGGGGGGGGGGGGGGGTCGGTAAAACGATTAGTCCGATTGTCAGGTATAGCCTGTACCCATACTATTTCGCAGGAATTATCTATTTCAATTTCACTACAAGGCAAACTACTTCTGATAGCAATAAATACTCCACCACCTATTTAATCTATCTTTTCAGAACACTGTTAGATCGTTTGAAAAATTTCGGCTTAACTTATTTCCGCCTTTAGCCAGCTTTCTATAGCTATAACTATTTGTGCTTCAGTACTTTCTATTACAGCTTGAAGCTCTGGTTCTTTCCCAACACACCTACGGCAATTTACAACAACAATACCGATCGTTTCTACAACTACCTCACTGTGTTTTACCTGCCCCATTTTAGACGGACGCCCTTTCTATGGTTCCCTGAGACCCTCTATCCTAAAAAACCGCCCAATGCCTTCCATACAGCCCACGCTACCCGTGTAGACGCCTCCTGTGTGTAGCGAACTCCGGACCTATTCAGTGGACCCCGGAAACCCACCACCTGATGGAGCAAGTCAAGTAATCTCCAGCCTACACGATCACAGAACCGCCTGAGCCTCTGATTCAGACACTCCACACCAAAGGACCACAGTCGGTTCTATCGACGATGCTGTAGATGGTGAGTTCCCCCTTAATCTCGGAAACAAGACTGGCAGTCTTTACTATTTCCGCTAGCCGTCCGAAAGCATAGATAATCTCTTCCGATCCAAAGCGACACACGTCATTGGTATCGACATGAGTCACCACCTGCAGTTGGCTGCACCCTGCATCCGGATGCACCCTTTCCACATGCGAAATGACGCCCCCCATCCCCCGGTATGCACACGAAGTGCACACTGGCTTCCTTCCCCTGTCCCTAAGGGGCCTCATCACGCACCTAACGTTGGAGCTCCCAACTACCAACAAACCCACCCAATGTGAATGCCCAGACCTTGCGGGCCGAGAAGCTTCCTTTGGAACAGGATGGACGACTGCATCCAGCTTAGAGACATCGTCAGCCACAGATAACGCCCGAAACCTGTTCTTCAAATGAACCGGGCAGGCCCTACGAGGGGCCCCTGGGAAGGTTTTTCGCTGCCTGCCAGACTTTGGGATGATCTCCCACTCGACCACGGGTGAGGAGGTCAACCTAAGTGCAGGCTGTACCTTTTCTATGCCACAGGATTTGATTACTTAGAGGAATGGGCTATTTTTTTGATAAATATAAAATATTTGACTGGGTGAGGCTATTTGAAATCCCAGATTGGATGATGATTGAAAGCGCTATTGTATACCTGACTAAAAATGGTGTGAGGACGTCAGGCGACAGTTGTTTTCAGGAATATATGTATCTGAAGAGCGTTTTACAAACTAAACGTGACTCGGAAGAATGGAAGTCTAAAACTCCGTGGAAGAAAGATGGATTTATTTTCTTAAAGAATCCGAAAATGGTGAACGCAAATGCCAACTGCAAAAATTGTGCGAGTATTTGTTTTCTATTCCTGCACGCAATACCACTGCGGAAAGAGTATTTTAGCTGATGTCGGCCCAAAGGACTGGTGAAAGAAATCGACTGCTGCCAGGGACTATGTAATGTATCTTACAGTGCCAATTTAATTACAGGCTTATTTGCAGGAAGTTTTATAAATACGTAAGAGTTGTCCTGGTCTTCAGTCCTGAGACTGGTTTGATGCAACTCTCCACCCTACCCTATCCTGTGCAAGCTTCTTCATCTCCCAGTACTTACTGCAACTAGTATCCTTCTGAATATGCTTAGTGTATTCATCTCTTGGTCTCCCTCTACGATTTTTACCCTCCACGCTGCCCTGCAATGCTAAATTTGTGATCCCTTGTTGCCTCAGAACATGTCCTACCAACCGGTCCCTTCTTCTTGTCAAGTTGTGCCACAAACTCCTCTTCTCTCCAATTCTATTCAATACCTCCTCATTAGTTATGTGATCTACCCATCTAATCTTTGGCATTCTTCTGTAGCACCACATTTCGAAAGCTTCTATTCTCTTCATGTCCAAATTATTTATCGTCCATGTTTCACTTCCATACATGGCTACACTCCATACAAATACTTTTAGAAACGACTTCCTGACACGTTAAGTCTCTACTCGATGTTAACAAATTTCTCTTCTTCAGAAACGCTTTCCTTGCCATTGCCAGTCTACATTTTATATCCTCTCTACTTCGACCGTCAACGGTTATTTTGCTCCACAAATAGCAAATCACCTATACTACCTTAAGTATCTCATTTCCTAATCTAATTCCCTCAGCATCTCCCGACCTAATTAGACTGCATTCCATTATCCTCGTTTTGCCTTTGTTGATGTTCATCTTATATCCTCCTTTCGAGACACTGTCCATTCCGTTCAACTGCTCTTCCAAGTCCTTTGCTGTCTATGACAGAATTACAATGTCATCGACGAACCTCAAAGTTTTTATTTATTCTCCATGGATTTTAATACCTTCTCCGAATTTATCTTTTGTTTTCTTTACTGCTTACTCAATGTACAGATTGAATAACATCGGGGAGAGGATACAACCCTGTCTCACTCCCTTCCCAACCACTGCTTCCCTTTCATGCCCCTTGACTCTTATCGCTGCTACCTCGTTTCTGTACAAACTGTAAATAGCCTTTTGCTCTCTGTATTTTACCCCTGTAACCCTTAGAATTTGAAAGAGAGTATACCAGTCAACACTGTCGAAAGCTTTCTCTACGTCTACAAATGCTAGAAACGTAGGTTATCCCTTTCCTTAATCTTTTTTCTAAGATAAGTCGTAAGGTCCAAACTGATCTTCCCCAAGGTCGGCTTCTACCAGTTTTTCCATTCGTCTGTAAAGAATTCGTGTTAGTATTTTGCAGCTGTGACTTATTAAACTGATAGTTCGGTAATTTTCACATCTTTCAACACCTGATTTCTTTGGGATTGGAATTATTATATTCTTCTTGAAGTCTGAGGGTATTTCGCCTGTCTCATACATCTTGCTCACCAGATGGTAGAGTTTTGTCAGGACTGGCTCTCACAAGGCCGTCAGTAGTTCTAATGGAATGTTGTCTACTCCCGGGCCTTGTTTCGACTCAGGTCTTACTGTGCTCTGTCATACTCTTCACGCAGTATCGTATCTCCCACTTCATCTTCATCTACATCCTCTTCCATTTCCATAATATTGTCCTCAAGTAGATCGCCCTTGTATAGACCCTCTATATACTCCTTCCACCTTTCTGCTTTCCCTTCTTTGCTTACAACAGGGTTTCCATCTGAGCTCTTGATATTAATGCAAATGGTTCTCTTCTCTCCAAAGGTCTTTTTAATTTTCCTGTAGGCAGTATCTATCTTACCCCTAGTGAGATAAGCCTCTACATCCTTACATTTGTCCTCTAGCCATCCATGCTTAGCCATTTTGCGCTTCCTGTCGATCTCATTTTTGAGATGTTTGTATTCATTTTTGCCTGGTTCATTTACTGCATTTTTATATTTTCTCCTTTCATCAGTTAAATTCAACACTTCGTCTGCTACCCAAGTATTTCTACTAGCCTTCGTCTTTTTACCTACTTTACACTCTGCTGCCTTCACTACTTCATCCCTTAGAGCTACCCATTCTTCTTCTACTGTACTTCTTTCCCCCATTCCTGTCAATTGTTCCCTTATGCTCTCCCTGAAACTCTGTACAACCTCTGGTTTAGTCAGTTTATCCAGTTCCCATCTCCTTAAATTCCCACCTTTTTGCAGTTTCTTCAGTTTTAATCTACAGTTCATAACCGGCAGATTGTGGTCAGAGTCCACATCTGCCCCTGTAAATGTCTTACAATTTAAAACCTGGTTCCTAAACATCTGTCTTACCATTATATAATATACCTTCTAGTATCTCCAGGATTCTTCCATGTATACAACCTTCTATTATGATTCTTGAACCAAGTGTTAGCTCCGGTTAAGTTATGCTCTGTGCAAAATTCTACCAGACGGCTTCCTCTTTCATTTCTTACCCCCAATCCATGTTCACCTACTATGTCTTTTTCTCTCCCTTTTCCTACTCTCGAATACCAGTCACCCATGACTATTAAATTTTCGTCTCCCTTCACTACCTGAATAATTTATTTTATCTCATCATACCTTTTACCAATTTCTTCATCATTTGCAGGTAAGAGGGAAAAAACAGTTGCTGAAAGAAGTGATATCTTCCGAAAAATACGGTGTTGCAACTACTTCTGCCGCAAAAAGTTCCATGCAATTGTTTTCTAAGTAAATAGTAATTATATTAAATAAATTTTTTACTTCATCTCTGCACCCCATCTTAGTGTATCCCGACGAAGTCCCAGCTACATATGGCAACTCTAGCTGAATGGTCTATAAAGCCTTTGAAGCTTTGGCAATAACCGCGACCGCTCTGATTTCGCCTATGTTGAATTGTTTACATCATTCAGTTGAAACTTGACTTTCGCTGAGTGATGGACATGTTTTTCTTGACTTTAGTATTTTATGATTTTCAATTTATCTAGCAAATTTAAAATGAGTAAATAAAGTGATTACCGCAATCTATACGAAGTACAAATTGCGGTTTATGCTGATAAAAATAAGCAAAATATACAAGACGAAGTTAAACACCTTATCGCGAAGTTTGAAAAGGAGTGCGAATGTTGAAGGTGAAGTGGATTCGAAAATCAAAGAACCGCACAAAGACAACTGACGAAAAAGAAAGCGACACTTACAGATATGTTTTTCGAAAACTTCTTCGTCGTCTAAACCAGCAAAACAATTAGAGCATGTGGGCATAAAAGTAAGTTTGGGTTTTATATTATTTTAACATTTCACTATTCATAGCTAAAAATATAGTTAGTATTCTGTATAGTATAGTAAGTTACACTTACTATAAAACAAAATCAGCAACCATATTTTTCTGTCTGTCTGTCGGAGGTAATCTAGGAAGAGACAGGGCCGATTTCAATGCAGCTCTCACTATCAGGTAGCAGGATTCTTCAGGGTGATTTTTAATACATATTGTGTGAAATGCCCTTATTCAGCATTTTACATGCTTACTTTTAAATGCAGGAAGAAATCAAACAGGACATAGCAGCAGGCTCTAAAGATACACTCCTGGAAATTGAAATAAGAACACAGTGAATTCATTGTCACAGGAAGGGGAAACTTTATTGACACATTCCTGGGGTCAGATACATCACATGATCACACTGACAGAACCACAGTCACATAGACACAGGCAACAGAGCATGCACAATGTCGGCACTAGTACAGTGTATATCCACCTTTCGCAGCAATGCAGGCTGCTATTCTCCCATGGAGACGATCGTAGAGATGCTGGATGTAGTCCTGTGGAACGGCTTGCCATGCCATTTCCACCTGGCGCCTCAGTTGGACCAGCGTTCGTGCTGGACGTGCAGACCGCGTGAGACGACGCTTCATCCAGTCCCAAACAAGCTCAATGGGGGACAGATCCGGAGATCTTGCTGGCCAGGGTAGTTGACTTACACCTTCTAGAGCACGTTGGGTGGCACGGGATACATGCGGACGTGCATTGTCCTGTTGGAACAGCAAGTTCCCTTGCCGGTCTAGGAATGGTAGAACGATGGGTTCGATGACGGTTTGGATGTACCGTGCACTATTTAGTGTCCCCTCGACGATCACCAGTGGTGTACGGCCAGTGTAGGAGATCGCTCCCCACACCATGATGCCGGGTGTTGGCCCTGTGTGCGTCGGTCGTATGCAGTCCTAATTGTGGCGCTCACCTGCACGGCGCCAAACACGCATACGACCATCATTGGCACCAAGGCAGAAGCGACTCTCATCGCTGAAGACGACACGTCTCCATTCGTCCCTCCATTCACGCCTGTCGCGACACCACTGGAGGCGGGCTGCACGATGTTGGGGCGTGAGCGGAAGACGGCCTAACGGTGTGCGGGACCGTAGCCCAGCTTCATGGAGACGGTTGCGAATGGTCTTCGCCGATACCCCAGGAGCAACAGTGTCCCTAATTTGCTGGGAAGTGGCGGTGCGGTCCCCTACGGCACTGCGTAGGATCCTACGGTCTTGGCGTGCATCCGTGCGTCGCTGCGGTCCGGTCCCAGGTCGACGGGCACGTGCACCTTCCGCCGACCACTGGCGACAACATCGATGTACTGTGGAGACCTCACGCCCCACGTGTTGAGCAATTCGGCGGTACGTCCACCCGGCCTCCCGCATGCCCACTATACGCCCTCGCTCAAAGTCCGTCAACTGCACATACGGTTCACGTCCACGCTGTCGCGGCATGCTACCAGTGTTAAAGACTGCGATGGAGCTCCGTATGCCACGGCAAACTGGCTGACACTGACGGCGGCGGTGCACAAATGCTGCGCAGCTAGCGCCATTCGACGGCCAACACCGCGGTTCCTGGTGTGTCCGCTGTGCCGTGCGTGTGATCATTGCTTGTACAGCCCTCTCGCAGTGTCCGGAGCAAGTATGGTGGGTCTGACACACCGGTGTCAATGTGTTCTTTTTTCCATTTCCAGGAGTGTATTAGTATGCAACCAAGTGGAAGCCAGTTACCTCAGACAGTACCTAAATCAACAACTAGTCAGAACACTTTTAGGAATGAAATTGTAGTATTAGAATATGAGCTAAATAGCTTGCTGTTAACTCCCGACGCTGGCATGGCGACAGGAAAGAAACATACTGAAGAGAAAGATCAACGCAGCGGAACGACAGAAAAGAACTTGTGGTACTATAAAGCAAAAATATTCTAGAAATTTGTGAAAGTAATTCAAACTTAGCAGCAACTTTTAAAAATCGAAATACGAGTACTGTTAGTCGGCCCAGAGTAGAAGAAAATCAGTTCGGTTTTCCAGAACTCATAAAGGAGTAGCTAGTTTTTAGTGGTATAGCTGATGAGCGACGTCTCACTGAAATTATAAGGCGCCGCAAAACATTGGACGACTTACAAGCCGAGCTATGTAAACGCTATGCTATCAGTCCTTCAGGGTTATCTTCAAGACATCTTCCCAGACGAAGCAATATGGAGGTAGTTGTTTCTGTTAAATTGCTTAAACCAGACTCTACGTTTCATGTAAAATATAAAGATGGCAAATTCTGTACAGCTGCTACAACAAACTTTGAATCTTTCGCTTCAGTATTGGGTCCTGATCAACTATTCTTTTTGACTATGGTTAACAAAGCACGTGTGGCATTAGGTATTACAACAGCACATGCGCAGGCAATACCGCGTAAAATTACCGCACCATGATTTCGTGGTCGCTGAAGAACATAAACTTATCCTCCCTCTTTATGCAGGTATTGTAATAATGGCGAAGGAAAACCTGAAGCTGTGACTCACTTTGAATCTACATTCGTAGTGATTTGTAATGGAAAACAGTCTTCCTGTAACGCACAGACTCTTGCCACAAACGTAAATAGACTTCCCGAATTACCAGCTTTCGAAAAGTCAATGAGAGCTCGAGAAGATTTTGTAAAACTTGTGAACTCGAGAAAGTTTTGCAAAACCTGTGTTTATTTTCACTTGCGATGATGATTCCGACGAAAATCCACGACACTGGCGAGTTATAGTTTCAGCTGTACAGCATTTTAAAGATGTTGACTTGTATGCTATTTACATTGCTAAAAATGACCCAGAAAGAAGTGCATTTAACAGACTGGAGCGACGAATGGCGCCTCTTAGCCGCGAAATTACTGGTGTTGTGTTAAAACATGACAGTTTCGGTACACATCTTGATTCCAGTCATCGAACTACTGACTTGGAGCTGGACCTCTGAGAGTGCAGGCATCGTGCTGCCTAATATTTGGAGCCACATGGTAACTGACGATTTTGCCGTAGTTGACGAATACCTTGTGCCAACATATACCCTATGTGATCAAAAGTATCCGGACACCACCAAAAACATATGTTTTTCATATTAGGTGCATTATGCTGCCACCTACTGTCAGGTACTCCATATCAGCGACCTCAGTAGTCATTAAACATCGTGAGAAAGCAGAAAGGGGCGCTCCGCGGAACTCACGGACTTCGAACGTGGTCAGGTGATTGGGTGTCATTTGTGTCATACGTCTGTACGCGAGATTTCCACACTCCTAAAGATCCCTAGGTCCACTTTTTCCGATGTGATAGTGAAGTGGCACGTACAGCACAAAAGCGCACAGGCCGGCCTCGTCTGTTGACTGACAGAGACCGCCGACAGTTGAAGAGGGTCGTAATGTGTTATAGGCAGACACCTATCCAGACCATCACACAGGAATTCCAAACTGCATCAGTATCAACTGCACGTTCTATGCCAGTTAGGCGGGAGGTGAGCAGCTGTTCATAAGCCACACATCACGCCGGTAAATGCCAAACGACGCCTCGCATGGTGTAAGGAGCGTAAACACTGGACGATTGAACAGTAGAAAAACGTGTGGAGTGACGAATCACGGTACACAATATGGCGATCCGATGGTAGGGTGTGGGTATCGTGAATGCCCGGTGAAATCATCTGCCAGCTTGTGTGGTGCCAACAGTAAAATTCGGAGGCGGTGGTGTTATGGTGTGGTCGTGTTTTTCACGGAGGGGGCTAGCATCCCTTGTTCTTTTGCGTGGTACTATCACAGCACAGGTCTACATTGATGTTTTAAGCACCTTCTTGCTTCCCACTGTTGAAGAACAATTCGTGGATGGCGACTGCATCTTTCAACATGATCGAGCACTGTTCATAATGTACTGCCTATGGCGGAGTATTTACTCGACAATAACGTCCCTGTAATGGATTGGCCTGCACAGAGTCGTGACCTGAATCCTATAGAACACCTTTGGGATGTTTTGGAACGCCGAATTCTCACCGATCGACATCGATACCTCTCCCCAGTGCAGCACTCCGTGAAGAGTGGGCTGCCATTCCCCAACATAGCTTACAACACCTGGTTGAAAGTACGCGTTCGAGAATGGAAGCTGTCATCAAGGCAAAGGATGGGCCAACAGCGTATTGAATTCCAGCATTGCCGATGGAGGATGCAACGCACTTGTAAGTCATTTTCAGCCTGGTATCCGGATACTTTTGATCTCATAGTGTACCAGACTGGATGTCGTACAGGCTAGGAGATTGAAAAATAGTGCTAGTTGGTACGCAAATCACGTAGGTACGTGAGTCACAGTATTTTTTGCAAATTGTACAATGCGAGGTTGTCGCGTGTTGCGCTGTGTGACGCTCTAGCCTTTGGCGATTATTACGAGATGGGTTTTTACCAACTGTTTTGGTTAAACAGTCTTCATACAGGTATGACCCTGTAGGAAACGATGACTCCGAAGGTAAATTTGCATCGCTCTTATTACAGCTATCTTTCGATCTCCAAGTGTCATCGCATTTGAAGCAAGTTCCTTGCGGTGGCTGTTGCCCCAGTATCGAAGCATGCTTATTTAAACGATCTACTACATCTACATCTACATCTACATTTATACTCCGCAAGCCACCCAACGGTGTGTGGCGGAGGGCACTTTACGTGCCACTGTCATTACCTCCCTTTCCTGTTCCAGTCGCGTATGGTTCGCGGGAAGAATGACTGTCTGAAAGCCTCTGTGCGCGCTCTAATCTCTCTAATTTTACATTCGTGATCTCCTCGGGAGGTATAAGTAGGGGGAAGCAATATATTCGATACCTCATCCAGAAACGCACCCTCTCGAAACCTGGCGAGCAAGCTACACCGCGATGCAGAGCGCCTCTCTTGCAGAGTCTGCCACTTGAGTTTGTTAAACATCTCCGTAACGCTATCACGGTTACCAACTAACCCTGTGACGAAACGCGCCGCTCTTCTTTGGATCTTCTCTATCTCCTCCGTCAACCCGATCTGGTGCGGATCCCACACTGATGAGCAATACTCAAGTATAGGTCGAACGAGTGTTTTGTAAGCCATCTCCTTTGTTGATGGACTACATTTTCTAAAGACTCTCCCAATGAATCTCAACCTGGTACCCGCCTTACCAACAATTAATTTTATATGATCATTCCACTTCAAATCGTTCCGCACGCATACTCCCAGATATTTTACAGAAGTAACTGCTACCAGTGTTTGTTCCGCTATCATATAATCATACAATAAAGGATCCTTCTTTCTATGCATTCTCAATACATTACATTTGTCTATGTTAAGGGTCAGTTGCCACTCCCTGCACCAAGTGCCTATCCGCTGCAGATCTTCCTGCATTTCGCTACAATTTTCTAATGCTGCAACTTCTCTGTATACTACAGCATCATCCGCGAAAAGCCGCATGGAACTTCCGACACTATCTACTAGGTCATTTATATATATTGTGAAAAGCAATGGTCCCATAACACTCCCCTGTGTCACGCCAGAGGTTACTTTAACGTCTGTAGACGTCTCTCCGTTGATAACAACATGCTGTGTTTCGTTTGCTAAAAACTCTTCAATCCAGCCACACAGCTGGTCTGATATTCCGTAGGCTCTTACTTTGTTTATCAGGCGACAGTGCGGAACTGTATCGAACGCCTTCCGGAAGTCAAGAAAAATAGCATCTACCTTGGAGCCTGTATCTAATATTTTCTTGGTCTCATGAACAAATAGAGCGAGTTGGGTCTCACACGATCGCTGTTTCCGGAATCTATGTTGATTCCTACATAGTAGATTCTGGGTTTCCAGAAATGACATGATACTTCGATCTTTGGCGCCTGTGACTATATTTTTCATCTCATAAAGCCACGAACCACACATGCAATCACATAAGAAGTTCTGTCCATTACGAGGGTCCATCCTCAAAGAATAACAGTTAGACGTGCCAGGCAAGTTCTCTGATAAACGATGACGACGCTAGATGATGAGGACACATCCAATGTTCCTAACATTACCCAAATCTACAACGAAGTGACTGCTATGCCGATCATAAATAATGTAAAGGAATCGTTCAAAGTCCTTAAACACAATGTAAATAAATATTAATCGTTAATTTGATTTCTTATGTTTTATAAATTTTCTAAGACATTTGATTTACTCTTGATTTTATGGAAAAAAAGATTTTATAGGGAAACATATAAATAATTTTAGAAGTGCTGTTTTAATTTAATTCCTAAATTTAAAACTGCAAAATATGTTACGTCACACCAGGGGAGGAGGATCACACAAATGTGAGCACCTGTGACAAGGAGGGGGAGGAGGAGCTTCCAAAAACCTTGAAATTGGAGTGACGTCATTGATGCATGACTCCCAACGTTGTCGTGCACAGCTTACTTCATCTGTGGTGCTAATTTCAGGACTGTGTGTGGCAGAGAAACCTAGCAGACAGGCACTTTACTGCCATACCCACATCCAAAGGGAAGGAACTGTCGCTAATTTTTGGGGAACACCTGCCCTTCTCCATCTCCTCGCCACCCTCTCCCACCCCCCACCTCTCACAACTGATTATTCGACACT
Source organism: Schistocerca cancellata (assembly GCF_023864275.1). Taxonomy (NCBI): domain Eukaryota; kingdom Metazoa; phylum Arthropoda; class Insecta; order Orthoptera; family Acrididae; genus Schistocerca; species Schistocerca cancellata. The sequence continues at coordinate 1,094,049,079 of NC_064627.1, forward strand.
AGCCATTGCTTGTTCAGAAGACTGCTGTTGCTTGTGTTGCCTTGGTTACACAACACCTGAGTCACAGGCGGACTCCCGACATTCATCGCATTTCGAGTTATCGGCTTAGCATCTAGCCGGCGTTTTAGCACTGGACGACAGATTCAGACAGGTTGTTTCGTTACATAACGACTCGTGCTTATCTGCGATTTGCTGCCCCTGCTGTCGGCAGATAGAGAGACAGCTGTGCCCCCGACCTTGACTGGCAGCTGTCAGCAACATAGCAGACCGTCTGTCCGACAAGTTGTCAGACAATGCTGAACTATAACGACTCTTTCCGCGGTCTGCAAAAATCGTTAATCTTTGTTCATTCAGTGACGCAGAATTTCCTGAGGATGAAGCTGGACAGTCACAGTTTAAGCTTACCTCACCCGTCCAGCTAAAATGAGAGTATTTTTCAGTTTGCTAAGTTTTTGTTTGAAGTTTAATGTCTGTCAACAGTGTTTTTCGGATTAAATCAAATAAGTACTGTGGTGACAATACTTACAGGATACATCCTAACATCATGTCGGACTCTGTTTGCACGGTGAAGTGCTACAACTCGACGTGGCATGAACTTAACAAGTTGTTGGAAGCCTCTTGCGAAAACATTCAGTCATGCTTCCTCTATAGCCGTCCATACCAGCGAAAGTATTGCTGGTGCAGGATTTAGTGCACGAACAGACCTCTCAATTTCGAACCCATAAATGTTCGACGAGTGGCCAAATCATTCGCTCGAACTGTCCAAAGTGTTCTTCCAACCAGTCGCGAACAGTTGTGGCCTGGTGACATGGCGCAGTGTCATCCACAAACATTCCATCGTTGTTTAGGAGCATGAAGTCCGTGAATGGCTGCAATTGGTCTCCAAGTAGCCGAACGTTTCCAGCCAATGATCGGTTCAGCTGGACCAGAGGATCCAGTCCATTTGACAACTTACAACTTGCGTCCATGGCTTCGGGGACCGTGGGTGGGGAGTTTACGTCACACTCAAACCCTAAGATAAGTTCCTACCAACTGAAATCAGGCCACAGTTTTCCGGACGTCTAGGGTCCAACCGATATGGTCGCAAGTCCAGGAGAGTCGCTCCAGGCAATGTCGTGCTGCTAGCAAAGGCATTCCCGTCGGTCATCTGCTGCTATAGCCCATGAACGCCACATTTAGCCACATTGTCCTAACGGATAAGTTCGTCGTACATCTCGCATTGATTTATGCGGTTATTTCAGACAGTGCTGCTTGGCTGTTAGCACTGACAACTACATGCAAATCCGTTGCCCTTGGTCGTTAAGTTAAGGCCACCATCCACTGTCTTGTCCGCGGTGAGAGGTAATGCCTGAAATTTGGTATTCTCGGCACATTGTTGACACTATGAAGCTCTGAATATTGAATTCCTTAACGATTTCAAAAACAGAATGTCCCAAGAGCGTAGCTCCAACCACCCACCATTTCGCATTCAAAGTATGTTAAATCCCGTCGTGCGGCCATAATCACGTCGGACACGTTCTCACATGAATCATCTTAGTACAAATGACAGGTTCACCAGTTCACTGGCCTTTTATATCTTGTGTGCCCGATACTACCGCCATCTGTATATCTGCATATCACCATCCCATGACTTTTGCCACCTCAGTGTACTTCTTCCATTAGCACCATGTGAAGTTCGCCTGTTGTACTTCTTCTACATCTACATCCATACTCCGCAAGCCACCTGACGGTGTGTGGTGGAGGGTACCTTGAGTACCTCTATCGTTTCTCCCTTCTATTCGAGTCTCGTATTGTTCGTGGAAAGAAGGATTGTCGGTATGCCTATGTGTGGGCTCTAATCTCTCTGATTTTATCCTCATGATCTCTTCGCGAGATATACGTAGGAGGGAGCAATATACTGCTTGACCCCTCGGTGAAGGTATGTTCTCGAAACTTCAACAAAAGCCCGTACCGAGCTACTGAGCGTCTCTCCTGCAGAGTCTTCCACTGGAGTTTATCTATCATCTCCGTAACGCTTTCGCGATTACTAAATGATCCTGTAAGGAAGCGCGCTGCTCTCCGTTGGATCTTCTCTATCTCTTCTATCAACCCTATCTGGTACGGATCCCACACTGCTGAGCAGTATTCAAGCAGTGGGCGAACAAGCGTACTGTAACCTACTTCCTTTGTTTTCGGATTGCATTTCCTTAGGATTCTTCCAATGAATCTCAGTCTGCCATCTGCTTTACCGGCGATCAATTTTATATGGTCACTCCATTTTAAATCACTCCTAATACGTACTGCCAGATAATTTATGGAATTAAGTGCTTCCAGTTGCTGACCTGCTGTATTGTAGCTAAGTGATAAGGGATCTTTCTTTCTATGTATTCGCAGCACATTACACTTGTCTACATTGAGATTCAATTGCCATTCCCTGCACCATGCGTCAATTCGCTGCAGATCCTCCTGCAATTCAGTACAATTTTCCATTGTTACAATATACCACAGCATCATCCGCAAAAAGCCTCAGTGACCTTCCGATGTCAACCACAAGGTCATTTATGTATATTGTGAATAGCAACGGTCCTACGACACTCCCCTGCGGCACACCTGGAATCACTCTTACTTCGGAAGACTTCTCTCCATTGAGAATGACATGCTGCGTTCTGTTATCTAGTAACTCTTCAATCCAATCACACAATTGGTCTGATAGTCCATATGCTCTTACTTTATTTGTTAAACGACTGTGGGGAACTGTATCGAACGCCTTGCGGAAGTCAAGAAACACGGCATCTACCTGGGAACCTGTGTCTATGGCCCTCTGAGTCTCGTGGACGAACAGTGCGAGCTGGGTTTCACACGACCGTCTTTTTCGAAACCCATGCTGATTCCTACAGAGTAGATTTCTAGTCTCCAGAAAAGTCATTATACTCGAACATAATACGTGTTCCAAAATTCTACAACAGATAGACGTTAGAGATATAGGTCTGTAGTCCTGTACATCTGTTCGACGTCCCTTCTTGAAAACGGGGATCACCTGTGCCCTTTTCCAATCCTTTGGAACGCTACGCTCTTCTAGAGACCTACGGTACACTGCTGCAAGAAGGGAGCAAGTTCCTTCTCGTACTCTGTGTAAAATGGAACTGGTATCCCATCAGGTCCAGCGGCCTTTCCTCTTTTGAGCGATTTTAATTGTTTCTCTATCCCTCTGTCGTCTATTTCGATATCTACCATTTTGTCATCTGTGCGACAATCTAGAGAAGGAACTACAGTGAAGTCTTCCTCTGTGAAACAGCTTTGGAAAAAGACATTTAGTATTTTGGCCTTTAGTCTGTCATTCTCTATTTCAGTACCATTTTGGTCACAGAGTATCTGGACATTTTGTTTTGATCCACCTACCGCTTTGACATAAGACCAAAATTTCCTAGGATTTTCTGCCAGGTCAGTACATAGAACTTTACTTTCGAATTCATTGAACGCCTCTCGCATAGCCCTCCTCACACTACATTTCGCTTCGCGTAATTTTTGTTTGTCTGCAAGGCTTTGGCTACGTTTATGTTTGCTGTGAAGTCCCCTTTGCTTCCGCAGTAGTTTTCTAACTCGGTTGTTGTACCACGGTGGCTCTTTTCCATCTCTTACGATCTTGCTTGGCACATACTCATCTAACACATATTGTACGATGGTTTTGAACTTTGTCCACTGATCCTCAACACTAAAGACAAAAGAAAAAACTTTTGTGTTGAGCCATCAGGTACTCTGAAATCTGCTTTTTGTCACTTTTGCCAAACAGAAAAATCTTCCTATCATTTCTAATATTTCTATTTACGGCTGAAATCATCAATGTAGTAACCGCTTTATGATCGCTGATTCCCTGTTCTGCGTTAACTGTTTCAAATAGTTCGGGTCTGTTTGTCACCATAAGGTCTAATATGTTATCGCCACGGGTCGGTTCTCTGTTTAACTGCTCAAGGTAGTTTTCAGATAAAGCACTTAAAAAAATTTCACTGGATTCTTCGTCCCTGCCACCCGTTATGAACGTTTGAGTCTCCGAATCTATATCCGGCAAATTAAAATCTCCATCCAGAACTATAACATGGTGGGGAAATCTACTCGAAATATTTTCCAAATTATCCTTCAGGTGCTCAGCCACAACAGCTGCTGAGCCAGGGGGCCTATAGAGACACCCAATTACCATGTCTGAGCCTGCTTTAACCGTGACCTTCACCCAAATTATTTCACATTTCGGATCTCCGTCAATTTCCTTCGATACTATTGCACTTCTTATCGCTATAAACACGCCTGCCCCTTCACTGTCCTGCCTCTCTCTGCGGTATACATTCCAATCTGAGTTCAGAATTTCATTACTGTTTACATCTGGTTTCAGCCAACTTTCTGTCCCTAGTACTATGTGGGCATTGTGACCGTTTATTAATGAGAGCAGTTCTGGGACCTTTCTATAAACGCTCCTGCAGTTTACTATTAGCAGATTAATATTGTTATTTCCCGTTGCATTTTGCCTACTCCTACCTTGCCGCGTCTCAGGAGGCTCTTGTCGGGCCTAGGGAGGGAATTCTCTAACCTAAAACACCGACATGTGCACTCCACACATACTCCGCTACCCTTGTAGCCGCTTCCTGCGTGTAGTGCACGCCTGACCTATTCAGAGGGACCCTACATTTCTCCACCCGATAGCGAAGATCGAGAAATTTGCATCCCAGATCTCCGCAGAATCGTCTGAGCCTCTGGTTTAAGCCTTCCATTCGGCTCATAACCAGAGGACCGCGATCGGTTCTGGGAACGATACTACAAATAGTTAGCTCAGATTCCACCCCGCGAGCGAGGCTTTCCGCCTTCACCAACTCCGCCAACCGCCTGTATGAACTGATGATGACCTCTGAACCCAGACGGCAGGAGTCATTGGTGCCGACATGAGCAACAATTTTCAGTCGGGTGCACCCAGTCTCTCTATCGCCGCCGGCAGGGCCTCCTCCACATCTCGGATGAGACCCCCCGGCAAGCAGACAGAGTGAACATGGCCTTCTTCCCCGGCCTTTCCGCTATTTCCCTAAGGGGCTCCGTCACCCGCCTAACGTTGGAGCTCCCAATCACCAATAAACCCCTCCCCCCGTGTGCCTGCTCGGACCTTGCTGAAGGAGCAGCCACATGTCCACTCACAGGCAGAGCGGGCGATGCCACACGGCCAGCCTCCACATTGACCCTCCGCCTCGTGCGCCGCGAACGCCGCTGAACCCGCCACTCCCCTTGGGGAGAGGGTGGCCCAACCGCACCCGGTACCCGCGAAGATGTCTCGACAGCAGGGACAGTGGGTGAAGCATGTAACACCTGGGGTGTACCATGCGACGCACCAGACTCCCCACTGCCGCTACACTCCGAGGCAGCAGCCTGAAGACGGCTGACCGCGGCCATCAACACGTTCAGCTGTTCGCGAACAGTGGCCAGCTCCTCCTGCGTCCGTACACAGCAGTCACACATCCTATCCATCCTAAGAAATCAATTTACTGTAGAGAGTTAATCAACTTTTAAGTAGACTGCTAATTCACTAAAGGCGGCTGATAGTTGACTAAACTGTGGTTACTAGACATTTCTTGTAGAAAACAATGAAAATAGCACTACCTGTCTCTGGACTGTATTCAAAACAAACACTAGCACTACTGGCACTGTGGCTGACTAAAGGGACTCTCTCTGACTGTATTCAAAACAAACACGAAATCTATGGAACACTATTACTAGCACTCGACTATTAAAGCTTCCTAAAAGCAAAAACACACGGAAGAAGAAGTGACAAATAAGAAAAATACAGTTAATACTTAAATTAACGTAGCTCGCTGCACAGCAGACGTGACGCAGACGGCTGTTACGACGACACTCTTCGTTGATAGTCCTCGGTGGCGACGTAGTGCAATGTTATACTGGCTGAAAAATGGGGGGCGGAAGTTCAACACTGACGACTGTAAATGATGTAGCCGACAGTTGCACAGTTGCGTTTCATATTTCTTTACTTACACTGTTCACAACCCTCCGGTATTACACAGTTATATGGCCAGTTCACTACTGGTAAATTCTGATAAGCCTCATTAATAGTTTGAGGCCAAACATCAGCATACTGCTACAACAGTTTTCTGTTGAACATATATGAGGAGTAGAAACCAAACCACACTGTTTATTTCTCAAATAAATTCAACAGACACTGCCATCGTTTTAACACACGGCTTTCTTGTGTTACACTAATTCCACTGTTAAGTTGTTACTCTAACTGATACAGACTTCCCGTCTGAAAATCGGCTTTGGAGTGATTTTCTAGAGACCAAAAATCCGTGCTTTATATATTGTCACAATAAGAGGTACTGAAACTATACATTGTTCGATGTTTAATTTACAGAAATTACAAATGAATCATAACTCATTCAGTTAGCTGAATACATTGAAATATTCCTCCTCTTTAACAGTTCTGCCTATCACAAAGGTTAGGCCGAATTATTTGTTTAAGTAGTGAAATTAACAGATATATATTTATGCAAACAATGCTTTTGACAAATCTGGTAATTATTCTGGAATTAAACAAGGACTGGCTTTGTTAACATGTTTTCGAATGGAGACAAATAAATACTTAAAAAATCCGTAGTTCTTCTTCCACAAGTTTATAATTAATACAGAATTTATATTTGTTTATAAGTCAACAATAGAATTTAAGTCACGAAACAATTACTGATTTCACCCTATAACAAAAGATATTAGCTAGGAATAGTCAAGCACAAAATTTGACATTTGACATTTTTACACTCCTTAAGACTGAGGGCCAACCTAACTTTTATGGAAATGCGGATTATAATCATGTATGTTAATGGTAATTAGGCAAAAATGAACATAAAATGAATTTAAGGAGGCAGATGACAAAAACAAGACAGGACGTAAAGAGATCCAAGCTTGCTTCGTCACAACCACTGTTACTATACAATTTAATGGATGCTCACACGCTGCTGTATATGCATTGTTAATGGAGTGAGCAAAGGTTTTTCGGTACGCTGTAGGACAATTCTCTAATAGTGGCCTCTTAGTCATTACACATGACGTATGCTCGACGAAGTAGTAAGTTTCTTGAAGTATTTTGGAGTGAGGCTCTGCGAATTTAGTGACAAACATTTTGCGCGATCCAGAACCCCTCCCACTGCAATCCACTTGATATATCCGTTATAGTTACACACTGTCCAAATAAATACGTGACCACCACACAGCTGTTATTTCAGTATTGCCCATCTCTTCCGTTAATCCAGCTGGGCGAGGATTCCATACGGACGACCTATACTCAAGAATTGGTCGGCCGAAGGATATACAAGTCACATCTTCCACACGTGAACTGCACTTCCATAGTATTCTTCCAATCAATCCCACTCTGGAATGTGACTTCACTACGATTAAACTTATGTGCTCATTCTATCTTAAAACACTCCAGCGAGAAACTCTTGGATACTTGAAATTGTGATTGATTCTAAAGGTTTATCACCGAGCGTGTTGTCAAATGATATCGGTTTTTCATTCGTATAAGTAGGTGCAAGGCGTCTTCAGCTCATCGCATATTCTGCATACACGTATTGGATATAGACACTCCGCAAGCTATGCGGTACGTGGCGGAGGATACCCTGCACCACTATCGGTTATTTCCTTTCCTGTTCCATTCGCAAATAGAGCGAGGAGAAAAGGACTGCCTATGTGCCTCCGTATTATCCCTAATCTCTTTAATCTTATCTCCGTGGTTCTAACGCGAAATTTGCATTGGTGGCAGGAGAATCATTCTGCAGTCAGCTTCAAATGTTGGATCTGTAAATGTTGTCAATAGTGCTACTCGGAAAGAATGTCGCCTTCCCTCCACTGAATCTCATTTCAGTTCCTGAGGTATCTCCATAATGCTTGTGTGTCGTTCTAACCTACCGGTAGTAAATCTCTGAACTGTTTCGCTGTCCTTTAATCCGACCTGGTGCGGATCACAAATACTCGGACAGTACTCAACAATGGGTCGCACTAGTGTACTATGTGCCATCTCTTTTACAGAAAACCACACTTACTGAAGTCGACCATTCACCTTCCCTACTACCATCCTTAGATGCTCGACCGAGCGAGGTGGCGCAGTGGTTAGACACTGGACTCGCATTCTGGAGGACGACGCATCAATCCCGCGTCCGGCCATCCTGATTTAGGTTTTCCGTGATTTCCCTAAATCACTCCAGGCCAATGCCGGGATGGTTCCTCTGAAAGAACTCGGCCGAATTCCTTCCCCATCCTTCCCTAATCCGATGAGACCTATGACCACGCTGTCTGGTCTCCTTCCCCAAACCAACCAACCAACCTTACATGCTCGTCCCACTTCATATCGCTTTGCAACGTTACGCGTAGATATTTAATCGACGTGATGTTTCAAGCAGAACACAACTTATGTTGTTTATTTTCCTATTCATCCTGTAACCTCCCCCTCACTTACCGACTTTAATGACAGTGAAAAATGAAACAGCGTGTACCTAATGGGAGTTTTGGAAAAGCAATCGTCACCGAAGTTAACCTGTCGGTAAAGAGGGAGGAAAGGGTTACATCTAAATGAAAGGAACTGTGCTAATGAAACTGGTGGAAATTAATTTTGGAAAGGGGTAAAGTTAATAAAGAAAGTAAATGTGCAGCCGTTACGTTAACAATCAACTAGCGGTAATTAGGTATTTGAGATTTGGGGGAAATCACGGTCGCCAGTCCTAAGGACAATTACTATAGTAACTGAAAAAGAAAGGTTATTACACATATAATTAGCACTAGAAGCGTGGCAACTGAAGGTTGACACGCGTAGTGTGAAAACTGAAAGTTTGTCAGAAGTAATAAATTTCGCTACACCCTGACTTAATTTAGCAAAAAGAATTAATAAAACCGGAAAATCGAAAGTTAATTTAGTGACTGAAGTTAATAGTGAGCTTTCTTTCTGAAGCACATCGAAATTCAGTAAAATACGGTTAGTCTTGGACTACCTCAACAATCATTTCAAAAGCTACTTGAATCTACGCAATTTAGAAAGAAGAGATTTAACTTTGAGCCTGAATTAAATGATTCTGAACAATTAACAATAGTAAAATTTAGTACGTACCAAGCTGAGCTGCAGTCACAGGTAAGCTAAAATATGGTAACAAAACTCGCACTCTTAATTTGTGCTTGTGTAATCTGAATATTGTATCCAGCTAACTGAACTTTGAAATTAAAGCAGTGAAGTAGGATATTACTTTAATGCTGGCGTTTGAATTTCAATGACACTCGGGTTCATTCCGGAAAAGGAAGGGACCCTGCTTGGTAATGCAATTGGGACAATGAGCAACAAAGTTTCATGCTAAGTTGCTGTAATTTTGCGAGGCAAATGGAACAAGATTAAAAGCTGAGGTCTGCCATACAGTTCTAAAACTTTACGTGCTTCCAGTCTTCCTCGTCGGTTGATTGAAGGTTCGAAGCCGTCGATCGAGGAGGTGGCGACAGTCGCTCATTGTCGGCCGTCGCTGTTGCAGAAGCTGGATGTTGGCACGCCTTCTTCTCGACACGGTCACCAGACGAAACGGGCTCTTGATGTGCGCTAGTTAATGTTTCCCGTCCGCGACACCATGTCAGAAACTATCATCGCAAGTCGAGCGCAATTACATGCTGCCAAACCCCGAAAGCGCGGCAGCTCGCGGGAGCGTCACACCACGCACCTGCTCCACTCGCTACTCCCGCCACCCACCTTCTCTCAGCCCGCGCTCCACGCGGCAGAGTTAACACTACCAAAGATCCTACACACTTTGATTCTTCACACGACCTATCGACGTATTCGTTCGATAGCAGTTTTCCCTAGGCAAGACCCAGCGTAAAAATACAAATAATATTTACGAAACAAACCAATTATACATCGACATAAATGCATAAATATACAAACAGTAAAACAATTACAATATACAAAGAGACAGAAATGTCATATCTTGAGGTAACAAAGCAAGGAAAAAAAATAGTACAATAGATGGAAATAGGAGGATATGCATTTCCGGCGTTACAATCCGCATTAACTCATATACTTATATTAACTATAACACCAACCAAAAGTTTTGTCGAAGTCTTCTTGTATCCTCCTACAGTCACTCAAAACTCCGACACATCCGTGTACGACACAAAATCATCAGGAAACAACTGCAGATTGCTGCCCACCATGTCTGCCAGATCATTTACTTGTATAGAGAACACGTGAACTGCACTTCCATAGCATTCTTCCCTGGGACACTGCTGACGATATCCCCGTCTGTGGTGAACACTCGCAGTCGAGGACGACTCACTAGCTTCTGTTACTTAAAGAGTCTTCAAGTAATTCACGTATCTGAGAGCCTAAACAGTATGCTCGGACCTTTATCAACAATCTGCAGTGGAACACCATGTCGAATGCTTTCGGGAAATGTAAGAATATGGATTCAGCCTGTTGCCCTCCATCCACGATTTGTAGGATATATGAACCATGGACCTTGCAGTTGGTGGGTAGGCTTGTGTGCCTCAGTGATACAGATAACCGCACGTTAGGTGCACCCACAACGGAGGGGTATCTGTTGAGAGGCCAGACAAACGTGTGGTTCGTGAAGAGACGCAGCAGCCTTTTCAGTAGTTACAGGGGCAACTATCCAGATCATTGAACTGGCCTTGTAGCGTCAACCAAAACAGCGTTGCTGTGCTGGTACTGCCAGAGGCTGAAAGCAAGAGGAAACTACAGTCGTAATTTTTCCCGAGGGCATGTAGCTTTACTGTATGGTTAAATGATGATGGCGTCCTCTTGGGTAAAATATTCCGGAGGTAAAATAGTCCCCCATTCGGATCTCCGGGCGGGGACTACTCAAGAGGACGTCGTCATCAGGAGATACAAAACAGGCGTTCTACGGATCGCAGCGTGGAATGTCACATCCCGTAATCGGGCATGTAGGTTCGAAAATTTAAAAAGGGAAATGGATAGGTTAAAGTTAGATATAGTGGGAATTAGTGAAGTTCGGTGGCACGAGGAACAGGACTTCTGGTCAGGTGAATACAGGGTTATTCAAATAGGGGTAATGCGAGATAATGCAGGAGTAGGTTTAATAATAAGTAAAAAAATAGGAAAGCTGATAAGCTACTATCAACAGCATAGTCAACGCATTACTGTAGCAAAGATAGATACGAAGCCCACACCTACCACAGTAGTACAAGTTTATATGCCAACTAGCTCAGCAGATGAGGAGGAGATTGAGGAAATATATGATGAAATAAAAGAAATCATTCAAATAGTTAAGGGAGTCCAAAATTTAATAGTCATGGGGGATTGAAATTCGATAGCAAAAAAAGGAAGAGAAGGAAAAGTGGTACTAGAATATGGACTGGGGGAAAGGAATGAAAGAGGAAGCCCCCTGGTAGAAATTTGCACAGAGTATAATTTAATCATAGCTAACACTTGGTTTAAGAACCACGAGAGAAGGTTGTGTACGTGGAAGAGACCTGGAGGCACTGGAAGGTTTCAGATAGATTATATAATGGCTACACACAGATTTAGGAACCAGATTTTAAATTGTAAGACATTTATGGGGGCAAATGCTGACTCCGGCGATAATTTATTGGTTATGAACATGCGATTAAAACTGAAGAAACTGCAAAAAGACAGGAATTTAAGGAGATGGGACCTAGATAAATTGAAAGAACCAGAGGCTGTAGAGGGTTTCAGAGGAAGCATAAGGGAACAATTGACAGTAATGGGGGAAAGAAATACAGTAGAAGAAGAATGGGTAGCTTTGAGGAATGAAATAGTGAAGGCAGCAGAGTATCAAGTAGGTAAAAATACGAGGGCTAGTAGAAATCTTTGGTTAATACAAGAAATATTGAATTTAATTGATGAAAGGAGAATATATAAAAAACAAGTGAAAGGGAATACAAACGTCTCAAAAATGAGATTGACAGGAAGTACAGAATGACTAAGCAGGAACGGCTAGAGGACAAATGTAAGGATGTAGAATTGTATATCACCAGTGGTAATATAGATGCCGCCTACAGGAAAGTGAGTATGACCTTTAGAGATAATAGAACCACCTCTATGAATATCAAGAGCTCAGATGGAAAACCAGTCCTAAGCAAAGAAGAGGCACAGTGGATACACTGGTTCCCGTAAGATCACCGAAGTTAAGCGCTGGCGGGCGTGGCCGGCACTTGGATGGGTGACCATCCGGGCCGCCATGCACTGTTGCCATTTTTCGGGGTGCACTCAGCCTCGTGATGCCAATTGAGGAGCTACTCGACCGAATAGTAGCGGCTCCGGTCAAAGAAAACCATCGTAACGACTGGGAGACCGGTCTGCTGACCACACGCCCCTCCTATCCGCATCCTCATTCAGGATGACACGGCGGTCGGATGGTCCCGATTTGCCACCTGTGGCCTGAGGACGGAGTGTAAACAAAGAAGGGAAAGCAGAAAGGTGGAAGGAGTGTATGGAGGTCTATACATAGGAGATGCACTTGAGGGCAATATAATGGAAATGGAAGAGGACGTAGAGAAAGATGAGAAGGAAGTTATGATACTGCGTGAATAATTTGACAAAGCACTGACAGACTGAAGCCAGCCGGTGTGGCATAGGGGTTCTAGGCGCTTCAGTCTGGACCCGCGCGACAGCTACGGTCGCCGATTGTAATCCTGCCTCGGGCATGGATGTGTGTGATGTCCTTAGGTTAGTTAGGTTTAAGTAGTTCTAAGTTCTAGGGGACTGATGACCTCAGAAGTTAATTCCCATAGTGCTCAGAGCCATTTGAACTATCATCAGTTATTTTGCTTCCCAAATAGCAAAACTCATCTACTACTTTAAGAGTCTCATTTCCTAATCTAATTCCCTCAGCATCACCTGATTTAATTCGACCACATTCCATTACTCTCGTTTTACTTTTGTTGATGTTCATCTTATATCCTCCTTTTAAGACACTGTCCATTCCGTTCAACTGCTCTTCCAGGTCCTTTGCTATCTCTGATAGAATTACAATGTCATCGGCAAACCTCAGAGTTTTTATTTCTTCTCCATGGATTTTAATTCCTAGTCCGAATTTTTCTTTTGTTTCCTTTTTTGCATACGCACTATACAGGTTTAATAACACCAGGGATAGGCTACAATCCTGTCTCACTCCCTTGTCAACCACTGCTTCCCTTTCATGTCCCACGACTCTCATAGCTGCCATCTGGTTTCTGTACAAGTTCTAAACAACTTCCGCTCCCTATATTTTACCGCTGCTACCTTCAGAATGTCAGAGGGAGTATTCCATTCAACACTGTCAAAAGGTTTCCCTAAGTACACAAATGCAATAAACGTAGGTTTGCCCTTCCTTAACCTATCTTCTAAAGTAAGTAGCACGGTCAGTTTCCACGTGTTCCTACATTTCTCCGAGCTCCAAACCGATCTTCCTCAAGGTCGACTTCTATCAGTTTTTCCATTCTTCTGTAAAGTATTCGTGTTAGTTTTTGCAGCCACGACTTATTAAAATGACAGTTCGGTAATATTCATAGTTGTTTGCGCCTGCTTTCTTTGGAACTCGTCTTGACGTCTGAAGATATTTCGCCTGCCTCATACATCTTGCTCATCAGATAGAAAAGTTTTGTCACGGCTGGCTTTCCTGGGGCTATCAATAGTTCTGAAGGAATGTCTCTGCATCCCTAGACCTTGTTGGGACTTAGGTTTTACAGTGCTCTGTCATATTCTTCTCGCAGTATCATATTCCCATCTCATCTCATCTACGTTCTCTTGCCTTTCCATAATATTGCTTTCTTCTCCCTTGTATAGGCCCTCGATATATTCCATCCACAAATCAGTCTTCCCTTCTTTGGTTAGGACTGGTTTCCATCTGCACTCTGGGCAGAATATCTTCATTAAATACCTAGGAATTACAATATTTAAGACCAACTTAAATGAAAATATCACACAAAAATGTTGTGGAGAAGGCGAACCAAAGGCTGCCTTCTATTGGGAGAATACTTAGAAGATTCAACGAATGAGGTAAAGAAACTGCCTTGTCCATCCGATCTTTTCTGGAGTATTGCTGCGCGATATGGGATTCTGACGACATAGGATAGGCAGAGGACATCAAAAAAATTCGAAAAAGGACGGCTCGTTTTGCATCATATCGGAAGAGGGGAGAGAGTCACGGGCATGATAAGCGACTTTTGGTGATATCATTTAAACAGAGACGTTTTTCTTTGCCCCCAGATATTTTGACGAAATTACGATGACCATCTTCCTTCTTCGATCGCCAAAATATTTTGTTGACCCCCACATATGTAAGGAGAAATGAGCAATCTGATAAAGTAGAGAAATCAGAGCTCTCACGACAATAGTTAGGTTTTCGAGCCTGAAACGGTACAGAATAATCTGAAAGTGAGCCTGTGAAGCCTCTGCCAAACATTTAAGCTCGGAAGTCACATAGACGCGAACGTGGACGAGTTGTGGTGCCATGTTTGGAGCTCATTCCGCAGACGTCCTCGACCTTGGCAGACAGGACGTGACTCAGCTGTTCTCGCCACGACGGAATTGCCGGTTATCGGCTTAAACTTAACAAGCGCCGTCTGTTCGCGAGGAGCGGTTAATTCCATGTGTCCCGATGGCGTGATGATAGCTATTTCTTCACTTCCGTTTACAGACACGCACACATTTCTAAATCTCTGTGGAGGTTTTTGTTTGCAGATATTCTAGTAGTTCGTGGAAATCACTACTATGACGCCAAATGTAAACAGTGTATTTTGTGTTGGAGAATCTGCAGTAGCAATGATACTTTCCAGCAGTAGAGTGTTAAGAAGAGGCAAAGTATTTGTAAAGAAATGCAAAAGGACTATGCGAGGCGGTTAGCTGGTGTTTGAATACGAATAGGTAAAACATTCTGGTGATCGTGGAACGCGCAGCTAATAAGATTCAGACTAAGACTGAAGCCAATCGGGGCCTTGAAATCAGTGGTTCTCAACGTTTCTGGGACAATTGGCCATGAGCAAAACCATATTTCAAGCTGCACCTCCAGCAAACTTTAGCACATAACAAAACTTTCGACTAAAGTAAAATAATAGTCCTGTTCTAAAAGTACCGAAAGATAAATAGTATTTAGTTAACGTTCATCTGAAGATTTATTAAACCAAAAAACGCTGAGTCTATGAGGCTATAACCACTGCCTATTCCTGGCAATCGTACTTAAATTGGTCGTAGTGTCTGTCTCCCAACGAACATCAAGTCGCATTCTAAGTTGATTCGGTTCCACGCTTTTGTTTCGGTAGTAGCGCATAAATCCCACCAATATTTCGCTAAAATGTTGCCTGTTCTGTTTTATCAAATTCTACTTACAGTGTTTTGTCTTTGGCTCGGAATTCAGTACGTTAAAATATTCCTTCACTGACTGTGAAAATGGTCTTACAACCGAGGCATTTACCTGTCGATTTTCCAACTCAGGAAATTAGTATGATTACAGTCAAAGTAAAAGACATTAGCAGAAGGGTAAATAAGACCTGAAGTTGTCATCTTTTGTTTTTGTGCCTCTTTTCCGCAGTCGCAGTAATGTAGGTTATGTACGGTGCTTTGTGACTGTAAGGATAGTTTCATCAACACAATACGCGTTCGCTTTACTTCAAAGCATCCTCAGAGTTTTTGTTTCCTGCTTGATTCCGAATGTTGTTCCACACATATGTGTTTGATTTTAGTACACAAGGTCAAAGTGGATCGGCACAACATGAGAACGAAAATGTATTCAGTGTCACTGAAGTACAGTGTACTAAAATCGAACACGTGTGTGTAAAAGACCGTTATGAATATCGTAGGAAACAAAAATGTGCGAGATGCTTTGAAATAACGCAAAATGCTTAAGGTGTTAATAACAGTTTTACTGCAGTGGTAAAAGACGTTATAACCTGTATTAGTTGAAGACATGGAGTGCTCTTGGTAAACGAAATGCAGTGAGGGAACAGACTGTAGTGCAAGAGTTATTTCGTCTGGAATAAATATGGAGACTGGCGAGACATATAGCCAGGCGAATAGATGGAAGATGGGTAAAGGAAACTGTCTGCCGGATTCCACGTGAAGAGGAAAGGCCGGGACATCAACCTAACAAAGGTGGGTAGATGACGTCACAAAATGTGCAGAAGTAACGGGACAAGACCGTAATGGGTGGAAAACTCTGAAGGAGATCTTTATCCACCACTAGGCGTCAAATAGCTGCTGCTGATGATGATGACGAAGATCTAATAAGCGTTGAACACTGACAAAATAGTGATAATAGGTATTATTTAAAAAAAATGCTTCGTGCATGTGTTGTAAACGATCCATATTTTTACCGCTCTCTGCGTGACGCTTTCGCGTTTACTAAATGAAACCGTAACCAGCCGTGCTGCTCCTCTTCTGCATCTTCTCATTTTCCAAACATCAGTCCTGTCTGATACGGAGCCTAGACTGATGAGCAGTATTGAAGTACTGGTAGAACGAGTGTTTTGCGAGTTACCTCCCCTGTTGATGGACTACATTTCCCGAGGCTTCTTCCAACGAGTCTCAGTTGACGTCTGCCTTACCTGCGATTAGTTTTATGTGGTCGCTCCTCTTCAGATCGTGCCGTACGCATACTGCCAGATATTGCTTTCAGTGATTGTTCAGCAAACGTATAATCATACATTTAAGGATCCTTCTGTCTGTGTATTTGCAGTACGTTGAATCTGTTTATCTTGAGGGTCAGTTGCTAATTCCTGACCCGCCATGTTAGCCGAGAGCGCTAAAGCGCTGTTTCCTGGACTCGGGTAGGCGCGCTGGCCCCGGATCGAATCCGCCCGGTGGCTTAACGCCGGAGGTCGGTGTGCCGGCCAGCCGGGATGTGGTTTTTAGCCGGTTTTCCATATCCCACTAGGTGAATACCGGACTGGTCCCCACGTTGCGCCTCAGTTACACGGCTCGCAGGCATCTGAACACATTCGCACTATTCCATGGATTACACTAGACAGAGACATTTGGGGTACACTAATTCCGTCCCGGGGGGTACGGGGTGGCGGTAGGAAGGGCATCCGGCCACCACTTAAATTAACCTTGCCAATTCCGATTCACCGTGCCGACCCTGCGTCATTGCGGGAAAAAGGCACAAGCAAAAGAAAGAAAGTTGCCAATCCCTGTGCCAAGCGTCGATCCGCTGTAGGTCTTCCTGTATTTCGCTAAAATTTCCTACCCTTGCGATTTCTTTGTATGCGACAGCGTCGTCGGTGAAAAGCCTCATCGGACTTCCAACATTATGTAGTAGGTCATTTTCTCAACTTGTGAAAAGTAATGATCCCATAACACTCCCTTTGGGTACGCCCGAAGTTACTTTTGCGTCTGAAGACTTCTCTCCGTTCAAAATTATATGTTGTGTTCTGTTGCTCCAAACTCTTCAGTCCAATCACACAGTTGCTCTGATATTCCGTACGCTCGTATTTCGTTCATTAAGCGGCAGTGTGGAACTGTAGTGAACGCCTTCCGAAAGCTAAGAAAGACACATCTACCTGGGCTCTGGTCTCTACTGCTTTCTGGAACTTGTGGACGAATGGAGCGAGCTGGGTTTCACACGATCGTTGCTTTCGGAACCCACGTTGATTCCTACAGAGGTGAAGCACTGGTCTACATTTACAGGTGCATGCACTATGCAAGACGGTCGTGTGTGGTGGAGCACACTTCATTTCAGTTACCATTGTCATCTAAGCTTATGTAATTATATCGTTATCGTCGTTACGCGAGATGTATCGAAGAGGAATTAATGTCAGCTGATATTATCTTGAAACTTTTGCTCTCACAGTTTTAAGAGTACTATCGTATACTGTATGTATCAAAAAAAATAAATAAATAAATAAAATAAAAAGAAAAGGAAAAAACGGTTCAAATGGCTCTAAGCACTATGGGACTAAACATCTGAGGTCATCAGTCCCCTAGACCTAGAACTAAGTAAACCTAACTAACGTAAGGACATCACACACATCCATGCCCGAGGCTGGATTGGAACCTGAGACCGAAGCAGCCGCGTGGTTCCCGACTGAAGCGCGTAGAACCGTATTTCTCAAAGTAGCTTCCATTGCAGTTTTTTCACCAGATACACTGATCAGCCAAAACATTATGACTACCCCCACCATGGGTCAAATGCCGTCTGGTGACGGGATAAGGAAAAAATACATAGCACTCAAAAACTGTATATACAAGTTTTTAATGTTGTTAGAGGAGATAAAAAGAAACACTTTTCCATGTTGTAAGGCGACAAGATTTTGCCATCGTACATTTGATTTTCCTGTAGGCTGATATTTATATTAGATCACTGTTTACGATGCACAGTGGAGTTATTGATCATTTCACTGGCTGATGTTCGCTAATGCCACATACTAACAACATCTGTAGTACTGTATATTAGGGAGTTGATAGAGCTGAGCACGGACAGGAAGGGCGATGTGGGTCATGCGTTCCTCAGAATCAGCTGTTGTCTAGACAGGGCCTGGGAGTAGACTTGTGTTCTGCAGGGCTGGACATTTACTGCCCCACAAGAGAGCAGAGTAAGGAGGCGGCGATTTATAACGCTGGAGGCCGCAGGATACCCACAGTGTGGACAGGAAGTTGCACTCCGATGGAACGGACAAACTTTCAGAAGAGCGTACATGGAGAAACAGCTTAGGTGGTAGAACAAGTTGAAAAAACATCCTTTTATTGTGAAGGGCTCAGCTCTGATAAATCTTCTGACTGGAAGCACCGAAGCACGCATCCCGCCGAAACGCAGAGACACATATTTAACTGGCAGAGTCCTAAGGATGTACGAGGGGAAATGGAAACTTGCAGAGGTGAATGAGCTTCAGGTCATTGGCTGGCAGATTCGTGACCCATGTAGTGAGCACAAACGTAAACGCCGCATGGCCAGGTGGGAGTGGGGTATGCTGTGGAGACGCACTTCCCTGCGGGGGTCGATTGAAGACATTTCCTTCTGGCGATCGACCGAAAGACTTCCCTGGCGAGAGTCACAGTGGAGAATTTGGCGGATAAATTTTGAGAAGTGTTGTTTGCGACATAAGCCGTGCTTGACGTCGTTTCTCTCTGAACAGAGTTGTTACCCTGTTTAGTCGAGTGACGATTCTTTAGCTCTCTGTGGAGTCTGACACACACTGAAGTGCTTCTTTACTGGAGAATACCCGAGTCAAACGCCTGCTCGTGGCTAGTGAGCAAACAGAAATCTTGACTCGTGTTCCGTCTTGCACTAAGGAAATTTCAGCGCTAGGAGTGAGCGGACGGCATACTGCGTCGACTGTGTGGGTACGGACGTACATCATCTGCACAGCGTCCATTGCCCACCGAGCAGATCATCGGCGCAGTACAGCTGCTGCCTGTAGGTGGTATGCCCACTCGGGACCGGCGGATAGGGACACTGTCGCAGTGAATGTGTTGAGTTCCATTTGCTCGTCCACTGAGCTTTTTCTGAAAGTACCACCCAGGCAGTAGGTCTTCTGTTTCTCACTGCTAATCAGTATCAGTGAACTTTGTGTACTTTCCATAACGGCGGATGGGATCCTAAGAAAGTCAAACGTATATTCTGCCAATCCCGAAATTACGTGCAAAATAGAATCCGACAATGTCTACTTCATATTTATACAATTTTTTGCACTCTACATGTTCTTTGAGCAGTAAACAACTTACCGTATACATTATAGCAGCATCCCGATAGGATGACTGGTCTGATGTGCAAAGTTGGATTGAATTAATACCACAACACGATACTTCGTGTCATGGAAATCCTTAGGTCTAGGTTGTTAATGGAAGAGTTATTCTAATCATTTGTAGGCGTGAGAACTCCATAGCGAAGACAACATTTCGAACCAGCGTCGGGGCAATGGAGTGTTGGTTAAATGGCTTGGTTTTCCCGCATCACAAAACAGCTGGATCGACGAGAAGTCATATATGCCAAACTGGTCAACCGAGATATTCATATTTTCAAAGTGCAGAGAACGAATCCTAGAACCTACGTATTAAAGGACAACGGTGGTACTAAAATTGCAAGATGCTTTTACACACAAGAGTTACAGAGGAGCTCGGAACCAGATATGTATCTCGTAGATGTAGATGTAGATCTCTGCAATGTCTCTACACATAGCTTTAACACAAGGAACCCATCTGTTCAGTCTTTCCAACACAATGGGTGGCACCATCTGTAGATCGAAAAAGTTTTGAACGGTGGAGTGCTGTAGATAAATGGATGTGTCACCTGATTTCACACGGAGTACAAAGTCATTGTACCCTGTTGTAACGGATAAAGTTAGAGCAGCACAGTAAATGTCCGGAGGAGGACGGCCCGGACGATACTCGGCGGTCAACTGCTGCTTGACATATGCTTTTGCACGACAGAGTTCATCCCATTCCACCTCCGTAAATCGCACTTTAATATGTACTTTTGCTGCATTCTCTATCTCTATCACAATACGTCACTCTGTGTCTGTGGTTGCTTCTACACCAATATGTAAACGTTTCGAACCATTAGCGGTTAACTCATAGACTGAAGAGAAGAGTAGCTGTGCACAGGGCTTAATTGGTATCTTCTCGTCCATTACATCCTCACTTTGTCCATGCAGTATCGCTGGAATATTATGTGATAGCGCGTATGGTGGAGGCCAGTACCTGCATCTACATCTACACCATACTCCGCAAGCCACCTAATGGTGTGTGGCGGAGGGTACTTTCGGTACCACTATCTGATCCCTCCAATCCTGTTCCACTCACGAATAGTGCGTGGGAAGAATGACGGTCGGTAAGCCTCTGTATTGGCTCTAATTTCTCGAATTTTCTCCTTGTGGTCAATACGCGAGGTGTATGTGGGAGGAAGTAATATGTTGTCTGACTCCTCCTGAAAAGTGCTGTCCCGAAATTTCAATAGTAGATCTCTCCGTGATGCACAACGCCTCTCTTGTAACTTCTGCCAGTCGAGTTTGTTTAGTATCTCCGTAACGCTCTCTCGCCAGCTAAACGATCCCGTGACGAAACGCACCGTTGAATCTTCTCTATCTCCTCTATCAGTCCTACCTGATAGGGATCCCTGATAGATGAACAGTACTTAAGAATCGGGCGATCTAGCGCCTTATAAGCCACTTCTTTCGTGGATGAGTTACATTTCCTTAAGATTCTTCCGATGAGTCTGAGTCTTGTGCATGCTTTTCCTGCTATCTGTTTTACATGGTCATTCCACTTAAGGTCGCTCTGGATAGTTAGGCCTAGATATTTTACGGCAGACACTGTCTCCAGCTGTTTGTCATCAATAGTGTAGCTGTACAGTACTGAATTTCTTTTCATATGTATGCGCAGTGTGTTACATTTATTTACGTTCTGGTTAACTGCTAGAGTCTGCGTCATTCATCAATTCTCTGCAGGTCGTTCTGCAAATTCTAACTACCTTCTGGCGTTGATACTTTGGTATAAACAACTACATCATCTGCGAATAGCCTTAAAGAGCATCCGACGTTTTCTACTAGATCAGGGGCGGGCAGGAATTCTGCACGTGTGCGGTGCACATGCACGTGTGCAGTTAACAGGTGTTCTGCGTGCACACAGGGGCAAGCTGGCCACCCGCTTCTCACCCCTCCCCTCCATACCGTCTCTCCGCTTCTTCCCCTGTAATGCGTTTTGTTTCCTGGCCTGCTTTATTAAATGAAGGAATAAGGTTAGTAGGAGTGCTTGAAAGTAATCATGGTTTGAAAGAGTACCTATTACCTACGATACGTTTTGTTTAATTATCACAGGTGGAGTTTACAATACGTTTAACGTCTGGAACAAAATTTCTACATACAGACAAACGCAAACAGTTACGTAAATTTTCATTACTGATGTTTGCTCTTAACCGAGACTTATTAATTTTCATAACAGAAAAAAATCTCTCACAAAAGTATGTCGAGCACAACATTGACTATCTTCATGGCTTCCCGATGGAGACGAGGAAACTCTTGCTGTGGAAAGTCGTGATAAAAATCTATTACACGTCTTGCCAAAAGGAACTTGTCTCTCAGACGAGAATTACACTGTAGATCTATTAATTCCATTTGCAAACTGAGATGAATATCATCTACAGAAACCAGATTCTCTCGAGAACTATTCAAAACCTTGGGATAAGTAAGATATATCCCCAAATCGCTTGAGAAATTCCTCTTTTATTGCACTAAGAACGGCAACATACTGAAATTTATTATAATGGCGTTCAATATTAAACTTCCGCTCACCAGCGAGAATACTGTCACATATTATACATTTCCAATTTTCACATTTTTCCACAGAGAACAAATGATTCTCCCATTCCTTTTTAAAAGATAGCAGATCTCCAATTCTCCGTATCCTTGATTCACTCTGCATTTTCCGGTTATTGAAATACAACGTTCACTATGTAGTGGTCGCTTCGCTTCAACGTCCGCAGCTTAGCCTGATACTACACTGCCGCAACCTGCACGCTGTCGGCACTGTCCCGTTCGACGATTGCACGCGAGCAGCACACGTGCAGCGCTGTGTGCTCATGAGCCGCGTGCAACGTTTGCCCGCCCTGTACTAGATCATTTATATGCATTGTGAACAGCAACGGTCATCACACTTCCCTGTGGTACTCCGGATATTACCTTTACATCTGTCGATTTAGTTCTGTTAAGAGCGACGTGTTGAGTTCTATCTGCAAGAAAGTCTTGAATCCAATCCCAGGCCTGCTCAGATACTCCGTAAGCTCGTATTTTTTTTCATTAAACGGCAAAGCGGGACAGTGTCAAATGCCTTACTGAAATCAAGGAACACGACATCAGCCTGAGCGCCGTTGTCCACTGTGTCATGCTGATTAGGACCCCTGGTGCACTTCAGGAGTCAGGGGCTAGCTGGGTGTCTTCAACCGACAATAACAGCTGACTGTTCTGCTCCATCTAGATCACCAGGTGACAGGTTCCCAAGATGATACTGCTGCTGTGGGTCCCGACGGGCTGGGGCACGTAGCTGTTGCAGACCCCGACAGGCTGGTCGACGTCGCGTCCGCTGATGGACAAAGAGGAAAAACCGTTACAACCGGTGATAAAAGCACAAAGACCCTCACACGGCAGTAAACATAGACACCAAGTAGGGGGTACTTACTCTTCGGCAGCTTCTTCCTATTCTGCTGCTGCTGCTGTGGCTGGGCGGCGCTGGGTGATCTCGGCTGGCGCTTCATTCTGACTGAGTGACTGACTGCAACTAAGGCTGTGGGGCTTCTGAGCCCGCCTTATATCCCCATTGTGATCGGAAGCTGCGTTCCTATTGGCTACAGCCAATTTCCGATGCCTCTGGTGGTCTAATTGTGAACTAGACGAGTTGTTTGGTCCTCTCGATTGGAGGCAGACGTCTCTTGTGAGGTGTAAAACTACCCATGTATTTCAAAAATGGCTGGCATAACAACAGCATTGGTCTGCCTGACTGACAGAATGCATCTTGGTACCATTCTGCTGCATAGCTATGATCTGCTGAACAGTATTCCTATTCTTCTTCACGCACTCAGTCAGTAGAACTCCTTTCCTTTCTGCATGTAGGAGGCTAAGGGTGCAGTCTTCAGCTGCATGCTTACAGGCAACATGGCTGTGAAACTCATTCCGGTCAGACACCAATAGCTCTTTGATGGAAAACATTCCACACAGCAGCGAGGATGGGTTGGTGGAGGGGGAACTGGATGGGGATGAGCAGTTGCTCTTCGATGATATATATCACATGTACGAATATACTTCCACTGAAGCGTATTAGCATCAACTGCACGCCTCTTCCATTTTGGAAGAGTGAATACTTCATGTGGAATATCTCTGCAGTTTGCACATGCGCATGACCATGTATCGTTTATGACATGCATCTTGGCTCCATCCCTCTGCATTGCTGCAATTTGCTGAACTGAATTCTTCTGCTTCTTTCTCCTATACTCTTCCATTATCATAGTCTTCCATTCCCCATGTAGTGAACTGTGGCTACAGTCCTCTTTCGAATGTGTACATGTAATACAGCTATTGAAAGCCACTCTATCCGTCACATTCATCTCGTTGACTGAACACATCACGATGCTTCCACAATAACAGCTCAGCATACACTGGATGTATCCCATCAATTCTGGTCACGTGAATGGAGAAAAAGTCCCACTCCGCCGATTCCCAGGTGGGGGTGGGAAGGGGGTCACGTCAGCACAGCCTTGGGACAATGAAATTCCCATCAAAATTCGAAATTTCTGCCAAAATTCGAAATTTCCGCCAATAGGGTAGGTTGTATGGGGTGACAGGGGGGGGGGGAGGGGGCTGGGGACCACGTGCAGGCTGAGAAAAACACGTGACGTTGTCCGGGGGCGGGGATGGGCGTGATCGGAGGCGGGTGTGGTCGGGGACAGGGAGTGATTAATTGATCAATTTAATTAATTTGCATATCACTTTGATATCAAAAGTGTCATTGTAAGCCCACTACCCTACTACTAACCAACTGGCAGATTTTTTCGGGCTAGCAGCACTTCCCTGTAAAATGTTGTAACCACTTCCAGAGGGGTAAATGAAAGGAACCTGCACGAAGATTGCAATAAGGAGACGAATAAGAAATGAGTAGCAATCGGGTGTACCATGGGCAACATCAGAAGACGCTTCGATGCGCACTAACGGCAGACCCTTTCACAGCCGGTCTCCATTCAAAACCAAAACATTGCATCGAAACAAGTGTACAATTTGGTTTAAACCAAAACATTGCATCGAAACAAGTGTTCAGTTCATAGTACTGTGAAATGGGGGAAAAATCGCAAATTGGCATTCATAACAAGAAGAACAATACCAAAAATGCAACAGCAGCGTAATATGTAGGAAATCGTCCACGCAACCTGCCACTGATGATCCCTTGCAGAAAATAAAGGCGAAACGCATATGGCACTAAAATTGTGTTTTATTCAGTTGCTGTCAGACGGTCCATAAGTAAAAATTATCAATATACGAAGTGGATTGGCCTGATAGAGAACCTCGACATGAAGCTGAACAGTAGACAAGCCAGGAAACTGCTTAGAAACCTGACTGGCGACATTGTAAAATCACAGAGAATGTTATGAGTGTGACTCCTGATAAAGTGGCAACCCAGCTCTTACAGAACGGCAAAATAAAAGGTAGGACGTCCAAAGAAGATCTTCAGCGCGACCTTTAAACTGAGCATTATTTTCTTAGGGATCCCTTCACCATGGCTGAAATCGAAGCTACCATCTCCAGATTGAAGATGCATCAGGCTGCAGGTGTTGATGACCTTAGAGTTGAACAGATAAACAACTTCGGCTGTAAAACGATGGAGTGGCTACTAAGCCTTACACATGTGTCGCCAAGCTACACATCCCCAAAATGTGGCGGAAGTCTCGAGTCTTTGCAATACTTAAGCCTGGGAAGGAACCAAACGATCCAAACATTTTTCGACCTATCTCCATTTTATGCCAGACCTTCAAGATATTAGAACGGCTGGTACTTAACCGAATCAGTGCCACCCACTAAGTGAAGTGTATCCCACAACAAGCAGGCTTTCGTGCTGGCAAATGATGCTATAGTCATATCTTGAATCTAACCCAACACATCGAGGACAGTTTTGAGCGTGATGAGATTACTGGAGTCGCTTTAGTTGATCTAACAGCTGCATACGACACTGTGAATCATAGGAAACTGTTAAAGAAAATGTATGACCTTACTAAGGACTACCAACTAACATCCCTTATTAGCACCTTCCTTCAGAACAGAAGATTCCAAGTTTCATTACAGGGTAAGAGGAGTAGATGGGGAACGCAGAATAACGGTCTCCCCCAAGGCCGTGTGCTCGCTACAGCACTGTACAATATCTACACAAATGGTCGGCCAATACCAGCAAGTACTAAGCTCTTCTTCTATGCCGATGACACAGCAGTAGCAGTTCAGGGGCCAACCTTTAAAGAAGTAGAGGGAAAACTGTCTCTAGCAATGGATGAACTCTCTTCAGCTCATGCTAAGCAAGTCGATATTGCCGTCAACGATACTGCAAGGATGATCTCAGGATGCTTGATGTCAACACCAGTGCAGAAATTGTATCCGATTGTTGCAATAGCCCCACCCAACATTCGGAGGGACATTGCTACAGACTACGAGAGAACAAAGCTGGAGAATGACCACCAACATCCTCTGTATGGTCATCAGGCATCAAGATCAAAATGGTTCAAATGGCTCTAAGCACTATGGGACTTAACATCTGCGGTCATCAGTCCCCTAAACTTAGAACTACTTAAACCTAACTAACCTAAGGACATCACACACATCCATGCCCGAGGCAGGATTCGAACCTCCGACCGTAGTAGCAGAACGGTTCCAGACTGAAGCGCCTAGAACCGCTCGGCCACAGCGGCCGGCGGCAACAAGATCCCGCCTTCGATCCCGTAAGTGTTTCCTTGCTATGACTGCGCCACTGGAGGGAGCACCAGAGGCAATTCGTCTTGCAACATGGAAGAGCTCACTGCCCTTAGACGTCTCACCATAAGAACTTGCTCCTAGCGCAAACCTACAATATCCTGTATGGAGTTCCCTCAACCGCCTAAGAGTCGGCGTCCCCCGATGCAAGACCAACCTGAAGAAATGGGAATCCTTCCAGCGAGCACTGACACCTTTTGCGACTGCGGGGCTGAAGAAGATCCAAGCCACCTAGTTGTATGCACCCTCTTGGACAACCCGTGCACAATACAAGACGTTTACGAAGGAAATGACAAAGTTATCGGAGCTGCTATTTTTTGGAAATGCTGACCGGACACGGAAATGAATGAAGACCACTTCCAGAATTTGAACTGAAGGCCTCAAAGCCACTGGACCACCGTTTTTCTACTAACCTCTGAACACTATTTTTTTCTCAGAATTACTGGAGTACAGGAATTGTTAATGAAAAATTTCAAGACTCTTCTTAAATGAACCAGTACGGACGTAAGCTTTAAACAGACACAGTCGTTTCATTTACAGAGTAAGTCGTACTTTACTTGAAGAGTTCAGACAACGACGAAAAGGCTTTCAAAGCACTTTGAAGCAACACACGAAGCTGTGACAATGAAACCCGGGATCGGAAGTTTGGACGACCGTGAAACTGTAAAGGCATGTGTTGCTTACAGAATGAGGCCGCTTCCATCTTCATTACATTACATTAATACTTGTTCCATAGATCATATAATTTTTTTCGTACTTCATATCTAAAAATTTATTTATTTATTTACTTTTTATTTTTTTACAATTATCTATTGAGTAGGAGAACTTGTCATTCACAGATTCTTTAAATTTTTTGTTAAATGCTGGTTGCTATCTGTCAGACTGTTAATGCTGTTTGGTAGATGACCAAAGATTTTTGTGGCAACGTAATTCACCCCTTTCCTATGCCAAAGTCAGACTTAACCCAAAACAGTGAAGCTCGTCCTTTCTTCCAGTGTTGTAGCCATGCCCTTTGCAATTATTTTTGAATTCGAATGAGTTATTAGTAACAAATTTCATGAGCGAATGTATGTATTGCGAAGCTACTGTGAATATCCCGAGTTCCTTAAATAAATGTCTGCAAGGTGATCTTGGGTGGCCTCCAGCTGTTATTCTGATTTGACGCTCTTGTGCAATGATTACTTTCTGTATTAATGATGAATTAGCTCAAAATATAGTGCCTCATGAAAGCAGTGAATGAAAATAGGTATAGGAGGTTAATTTACTGATATGTTTATCACCAAAATTTGCAATAATTCTAATAACATAAATAGCTGAACCTAAAAGTTTCAGCAGACGATGACTATTTTTCTTCCAATTCAATTTCCCATCAGTGCATGAACCCAGAAAATTTGAATACTCGGCCTTAGCAACAGACTTCTGTTCAAAGTCTACATTCATCAATGGTGGTACAGCACTTACTATACAGAATTGTGTATACCGCGTTTTCTCAAAATTTAATGGGAGTCCATTTGCAGAGAACCACTTAATAATTTTCTGAAAGATATTATTTACAAAATAATAAGAGAAAGAAGTAAAACGTCTCTTGTACATAAATAAGAATTTTGGCTATAATTGTGGAAGATCTTCAATGATGGTACGAAAATTATGAATAGCCGGCCGGGGTGGCCGAGCGGTTCTAGGCGCTACAGTCTGGAACCGCGCGACCGCTACGGTTGCAGGTTCGAATCCTGTCTCGGGCATGGATATGTGTGATGTCTTTAGGTTAGTTAGGTTTAAGTAGTTCTAAGTTTAGGGGACTGATGACCGCAGATGTTAAGTCCCATAGTGCTTAGAGCCATTTGAACCAATCAGATACGAATCAATATTGTCAGTGAACGGTGACCAAACGAGACAATGTCGTGTAGTGTCAGTAAATGGAAGGTGCATTTTTCCTGTTTGTATTTACATGAACGGCTGTACAACTACGTTATGGTATGTGGCGGAGGTTCGGGTAGAATGACTGGGGTGAGCTCGGATTTCTCTTTTTACCTTCATGGTCTTCTCTATACATACCTACGAGTTAGCAATATATTGTCTGGATGTACTAGCAATGTGCGCTCTCTGAATTTTAAGAACTAACCACAGCGCTATGAACAACGTCTATTCGGAAGAACGGCGGTTCAAACCCGCGTCCAGTCATCTTGATTTAGGTTTTTCGTGATTTCTCTAAATCGCTTCAGGCAATTGGTTCCTTTGAAACGACACGGCCGATTTCCTTCCCTAATCCGAGCTTGTGCTCCGTCTCCAATGACCTCGTTGTTGACGGAACGTTTAACACTAATCCCCCCCCTCCTCCCGTGGAATAACGTCTGTCTTTTAACGCCTTGCACTGGAGCTGGAGTGCATCTCTGTGACGCTTTCGCTCTTACAAAATGATCCTGTAACGAACGGTGCTGCTCTTCTTTGGACCTTCTGTATTTCCTTCATCAATCCTATCTGATACGGAGCCCAGATTGATGAGCAATAGTCACGTATTGATCGAACGAGTGTTTTGTAAGCTACATCCTTTGCAAGTGCACTACACGTGCCCTGAGGATTCTTCCAGTAAATACACTCCTGGAAATTGAAATAAGAACACCGTGAATTCATTGTCCCAGGAAGGGGAAACTTTATTGACACATTCCTGGGGTCAGATACATCACATGACCACACTGACAGAACCACAGGCACATAGACACAGGCAACAGAGCATGCACAATGTCGGCACTAGTACAGTGTATATCCACCTTTCGCAGCAATGCAGGCTGCTATTCTCCCATGGAGACGATCGTAGAGATGCTGGATGTAGTCCTGTGGAACGGCTTGCCATGCCATTTCCACCTGGCGCCTCAGTTGGACCAGCGTTCGTGCTGGACGTGCAGACCGCGTGAGACGACGCTTCATCCAGTCCCAAACATGCTCAATGGGGGACAGATCCGGAGATCTTGCTGGCCAGGGTAGTTGACTTACACCTTCTAGAGCACGTTGGGTGGCACGGGATACATGCGGACGTGCATTGTCCTGTTGGAACAGCAAGTTCCCTTGCCGGTCTAGGAATGGTAGAACGATGGGTTCGATGACGGTTTGGATGTACCGTGCACTATTCAGTGTCCCCTCGACGATCACCAGTGGTGTACGGCCAGTGTAGGAGATCGCTCCCCACACCATGATGCCGGGTGTTGGCCCTGTGTGCCTCGGTCGTATGCAGTCCTGATTGTGGCGCTCACCAGCACGGCGCCAAACACGCATACGACCATCATTGGCACCAAGGCAGAAGCGACTCTCATCGCTGAAGACGACACGTCTCCATTCGTCCCTCCATTCACGCCTGTCGCGACACCACTGGAGGCGGGCTGCACGATGTTGGGGCGTGAGCGGAAGACGGCCTAACGGTGTGCGGGACCGTAGCCCAGCTTCATGGAGACGGTTGCGAATGGTCCTCGCCGATACCCCAGGAGCAACAGTGTCCCTAATTTGCTGGGAAGTGGCGGTGCGGTCCCCTACGGCACTGCGTAGGATCTTACGGTCTTGGCGTGCATCCGTGCGTCGCTGCGGTCCGGTCCCAGGTCGACGGGCACGTGCACCTTCCGCCGACCACTGGCGACAACATCGATGTACTGTGGAGACCTCACGCCCCACGTGTTGAGCAATTCGGCGGTACGTCCACCCGGCCTCCCGCATGCCCACTATACGCCCTCGCTCAAAGTCCGTCAATTGCACATACGGTTCACGTCCACGCTGTCGCGGCATGCTACCAGTGTTAAAGACTGCGATGGAGCTCCGTATGCCACGGCAAACTGGCTGACACTGACGGCGGTGGTGCACAAATGCTGCGCAGCTAGCGCCATTCGACGGCCAACACCGCGGTTCCTGGTGTGTCCGCTGTGCCGTGCGTGTGATCATTGCTTGTACAGCCCTCTCGCAGTGTCCGGAGCAAGTATGGTGAGTGTGACACACCGGTGTCAATGTGTTCTTTTTTCCATTTCCAGGAGTGTATCAGTCTG
This sequence comes from Schistocerca cancellata, assembly GCF_023864275.1. Lineage (NCBI taxonomy): Eukaryota > Metazoa > Arthropoda > Insecta > Orthoptera > Acrididae > Schistocerca > Schistocerca cancellata. Next base: position 1,094,079,558 of record NC_064627.1, read on the forward strand.
TCATCTGCCTTTCTTACTATTAGTTTTATGTGGTCGCTCCGTACGCACACTGTCAGATATTTAATGGATATGACTGCTTTCAGTACCTGTCCTGTGAACGTGTAATCATAACTTTACATTTGATTGTGCAAAGGGTCAATAGCAATCGCTGCATTAAGGGTCGATCCTCTGTAGCTCTTCCTGCATTTCCCTATAATTTTCGAGCGTTTCAGCTTCTCTGTATACAGTTACATAATTCGCAAAAACCCTCATGAAATTTCCGAACATATCGACTAGATCATTTACACACTGAGGTGGCAAAAGTCATGGGATAGTGTTATGCATATATACAGATGGCGATAGTATCGCGTATACGAGATATAAAACGGCAGTGCATGGGCGGTGCTGTCATTTGTACTCAGATTATCCGTGTGAAAAAGTTTCCGACGTGATTATGGCCTCACGACGGGAATTAATAGACTTTGAACGTGGATTGGTAGTTGGAGCTAGACACATGGGGCAATCCATTTCAGAAATCGTTAGGGAATTCAGTATTTCGAGGTCCACAGGGTCAAGAGTGCGCCAAGAGTACCACATTTCAGGCATTATCTCTCACCACGGGTAACGCGGTGGCCAACGGTCTTCACTTAACGATAGAGAACAGCGGCGTTTGCGTAGAGTTGTCAGTGCTAATAGACAATCAACACTGGATGAAATAACCGCAGAAATCGATGTGGGACATACTACGAACATATCCGTTAGGTCAGTGCTGCGAAATTTGGCGTTAATGGGCTATGACAGCGGACGACCGACACGAGCGCCTTTTTCTAACAGCACGCCTCTCCTAGGCTCGTAACCAAATCGGCTGGACCCTAGACGACTGGAAAATCGTGGCCCGGTCAGATGAGTCCCAATTTCAGTTGGTAAGAGCTGATGGCAGGTTTCGAGTGCGGCGCAGATCCCATTAAGCCATGGACCCAAGTTGTCAAAAAGACACTGAGCAAGCTGGTGGTGGATCCATAATGGTGTGAGCTGGTTCTACATGGAATGGACTGGGTCCTCTGGTCCAACTGAACCGACTATTGACTACAAATGGTTATGTTCGGCTACTTGCAGTCCATTTGCTGCAAGTCTTCATGAACGTCATGTTTCCAAACAACTATGGAATTTTAATGGGTGACAATACGCCATGTTACCGGGACACAGTTGTTCGCGATTGGTTTAAAGAATTTTGTGGACAGTTCGAGTGAATGATTTAACCACCCAGATCGCCCGACGTGAATCTCATCGAAAATTTATGGGACATAATCAAGAGCTTAGTTCGTGCACAAAATCCTGGATCCGGCAGTACTTCTGCAGTTATGGACGGCTATAGGAGCCGCTGGTTCAACATATACAGGGTTATTACAAATGACTGAAGCGATTTCACAGCTCTACAATAACTTTATTATTTGAGATATTTTCAAAATGCTTTGCACACACATACAAAAACTCAAAAAGTTTTTTTAGGCATTCACAAATGTTCGATATGTGCCCCCTTTAGTGATTCGGCAGACATCAAGCCGATAATCAAGTTCCTCCCGCACTCGGCGCATCATGTCCCCATCAATGAGTTCGAAAGCATCGTTGATGCGAGCTCGCAGTTCTGGCACGTTTCTCGGTAGAGGAGGTTTAAACACTGAATCTTTCACATAACCCCACAGAGAGGAATCGCATGGGGTTAAGTCGGGAGAGCGTGGAGGCCATGACATGAATTGCTGATCATGATCTCCACCACGACCGATCCATCGGTTTTCCAATCTCCTGTTTAAGAAATGCCGAACATCATGATGGAAGTGCGGTGGAGCACCATCCTGTTGTAAGATGAAGTCGGCGCTGTCGGTCTCCAGTTGTGGCATGAGCCAATTTTCCGCGGGCTACGCGTGAAACTTGTCCGCACGCGTTCCACCGTTTCTTCGCTCACTGCAGGCCGACCCGTTGATTTCCCCTTACAGAGGCATCCAGAAGCTTTAAACTGCGCATACCATCGCCGAATGGAGCTAGCAGTTGGTGGATATTTGTTGAACTTCGTCCTGAAGTGTCGTTGCACTGTTATGACTGACTGATGTGAGTGCATTTCAAGCACGACATACGCTTTCTCGGCTCCTGTCGCCATATTGTCTCACTGCGCTCTCGAGCGCTCTGACGGCAGAAATCTGAAGTGCGGCTTCAGCCGAACAAAACTTTATGAGTTTTTCTACGTATCTGTAGTGTGTCGTGACCATATGTCAATGAAAGGAGCTACAGTGAATTTATGAAATCGCTTCAATCATTTGTAATAGCCCTGTATATGCAGGGGACCTCCAATGACTTGTTGAGTCCATGCCCCGTCGATTTGCTGCACTGTTCCGGGCAAAAGGAAGTCCGACACGCTATTCGGAGGCATCCGATGACTTTTGTCACTTCAGTGTGTTTATTGTGAAAAGTAACGGTTCTGTAACATTCTCTTGGTGTATGCCCGAAGTTACTTAGCAGTGTGAAGTTTTGTCACCGTTAAGAGAGATATAATGTGTTCTGTTTGCTAGGAACTCTTCAGGCCACTCACTAAGCTGGTTTTATATTCTGCACGCTCGTATTTCATTCATTCGGCGGCAGTGAGGAACCGTATCGAAGATCCTCCGGAAGTCAAGAAGCACGCCATCAACCTGGACACTAGTATCTGCTGCCTTATCGGTCTAGTGGACGAGCAGAGTGTACCATACTTCACATGATCCTTGCTTGCGGAGTCCATGTTGATTCCTAACTAAACTAATCTCCGTCCGTACAGGTCTCGGAAGGTCTAACGGCACTGACCGACCGCCATGTCGTCCTCAGCCCAAATTCGTCACTGAATTCGGATACGGAGGAGCACGTGGTCAGCACACCACTCTCCAGCCGTTGTCAGCTGACGAGACCGCAATCGCTAACTGTCAGTCAAGAGGTTCGTAATTTACCTCACAAGGGCTAAGTGAGCGCCGCTTGGCGACAGCGCTCATCAGATCGGACGGTCACACATCCAGCTGCTAGCCAAGGCCGGTAACGCTTAACTTCGGCGATCTGATGGGAATCGGAATTACCACCACTGCGAGACCGTTGGATCCATGTTGATTCCTACTGGGGTGATTTTCGGTATCCAGAGATGTCATAATAGCCGAGAATAAAACGTGCTACAGAATTCTTCAACACACTGACACCTGCGATCAAGGCCTACAGTTTCATACATCTGTTCGACCATCCTTACTGAAAATGGGAATGACTTGCGTATTTTCCAGTCACGGGACCACTTCGTTTCTGTAGCGACCGATTATACAGTGGTACTAGAAGAGGAACATGTTTCTTTCATACACTATGTAGAATCTTTTATGCATCCCATAAGGTCTTGTGGCTTTCCTCTTTTGAATAATTTCAGTTAATTTTTTAACTCGTCGTTACTTCTTTCAGTAACTTCCATTTTGACATTCGTGCGACGATTTCAAGGCGTATCTTTCCCAGTGAAACAGCTTGGGAGCCATGAATTTAGTACTTCTGCCTTCTCTCTGTCATCCTCCGTTTCGTTGCCCTTATAATCATGGAATACCTGGACAGGCGTCTTTAATCCATTAACTGATTTAACATAAAACCAAAACTTCTGCGGATTTTAAACACAGATTGTTAGATAGCATTTTACTTTTGAATTTGTTGAACGCTTCACGCATGGTTCTCCTTACGCTAATTTTGTCTCTGTTTAGTTTTTGTTTGTATACAGGAATTTGCCTATGCTTAAATGAGCGGAGAATCTCTCTGTGATTTCGGAGTATCTTATTATCAGTAGTGGTTGACGGCAGGTCATGGCGCATGTCCATAGTCAGTATCTGAGGGGGTACTGACGCAGGATTCAAAGCCCCAGTGGGTATCAGGACTGCGATGACTCCGTGACCTGGAAGTAGATAAGCAGTGTAAACGCTGCGGTGGCTAGCGATGATTCGTAACACGGGTCACAGGTCGTGCGACCAGATGCATCCATTTCACATGCGCTGGATAAAATAAGTAACACACATCTACTGCGCGTTGAACACTTTTTTTTTCTTTTTTGAGTCATCAGACTTCCGTCAACCTCTTCATCTCAGAGTAGCAATTGCAATTTATATCCTCAATTACTTGCTGGATTTCTTCCAAATATCCGTCTTCCTCTACGCTTTTTACTCTCTACAGCTCTCTCTAGTACCATGGAAGAAGAAAATATATAATTCTCAATAGACGCTCCGGACAGGGAAATGGTTCTCCCTCTGTCACTATTGTCAAATTTTAAGGACGCTATAGAGCTTTTTGTGACAAATTTGTGAAAAAGTATACTCAGATAAAAGAGAATCGCCCTCCATAGCACCTCTACATAGTGTAGATTACGTATCTTCTAAACGTTTTCTATTGGTTACAGAGAAATGATTTAGTAGGTTTCCTCATTATGAAATTTTCTTTTTGCAAAGAAAGTGTTAACTTTGTATGAAACATATTTTTGTTAGTAATTTTAATGTGTTGCTGCCAAGTCAAAACCATAAAAATGTGATGTATTATTGTAACGGAGTTAAATGTTTCGTAAATTCTCATTTTTAATAAGCTTTTTATGATTCAAAAATTGTGTAAACAATCAGTGGGTAATTACTTTTCGTTTGATTAGTTAAATTACTTTGTGGTAATAATTTTGTCGTTATATGACCCTCAAATATACTTGAAAGTAATTTTCGTTTCATAGGGGGTGTGTAACGTAGCAAATTACTGAGAGTTGTCATCTTGCACTGAAAGTGTAGCTTGCCTCGTAGCCGGGAGGAGAACAAATTTTGGTTCTGACGCTGACGCTGTCTGCCGGGACGAGCGAGCCGTGTACTTGCCTAAAGCTGCGTGCAGTGCGTTACACATACTCTCTGTGAATCTGAAGAAGTACCATCAAATATTATTCGATCTTTCTATACTTCGTGTACTAAATTCTATGGATAACAGAACCATAGTGTAAAATTTCAGATCAATAACTTCAATATTTTCGGAGATATAATTTTTTACCTAAAACACATAATAACTGTGACGGCATCGTGAAGCCGAATTAAGGACTGTAATGTGTTCATCTACAGTATCAACTGAAACTACAACCAAGAGGATAGGTTAATGTAATCCAATTTTCTGGGATTTTCTTTAGTTTCATTTCCACAGATATGTGGAAAATTATTATTTTGTTGTACTTTGGTTGTGTGAGTGTTTAGGAGAGACTGAAAGAGTGAATGGAGGACATACGTAAAGTGAGAATGTGATATTTTAGTAAAACTATGTAAATGTAATGGTGAGAAAGTTTTTGCGTAATAGGGGAAATTGTGACGTACGTCCGAGTGAGCTTGTTTTTGTAAACGGCAGCCAGAAGGGGCGTTGGGTACTAAATTTACTAATAATTTACTTTGTGGAAAGGTATCGTATTTTGTTTTCAATAAATTTTATTTAGTTTCGGAATTGAGAAATTTCTAGTCTACACTCCTGGAAATGGAAAAAAGAACACATTGACACCGGTGTGTCAGACCCACCATACTTGCTCCGGACACTGCGAGAGGGCTGTACAAGCAATGATCACACGCACGGCACAGCGGACACACCAGGAACCGCGGTGTGGCCGTCGAATGGCGCTAGCTGCGCAGCATTTGTGCACCGCCGCCGTCAGTGTCAGCCAGTTTGCCGTGGCATACGGAGCTCCATCGCAGTCTTTAACACTGGTAGCATGCCGCTACAGCGTGGACGTGAACCGTATGTGCAGATGACGGACTTTGAGCGAGGGCGTATAGTGGGCATGCGGGAGGCCGGGTGGACGTACCGCCGAATTGCTCAACACGTGGGGCGTGAGGTCTCCACAGTACATCGATGTTGTCGCCAGTGGTCGGCGGAAGGTGCACGTGCCCGTCGACCTGGGACCGGACCGCAGCGACGCACGGATGCACGCCAAGACCGTAGGATCCTACGCAGTGCCGTAGGGGACCGCACCGCCACTTCCCAGCAAATTAGGGACACTGTTGCTCCTGGGGTATCGGCGAGGACCATTCACAACCGTCTCCATGAAGCTGGGCTACGGTCCCGCATACCGTTAGGCCGTCTTCCGCTCACGCCCCAACATCGTGCAGCCCGCCTCCAGTGGTGTCGCGACAGGCGTGGATGGAGGGACGAATGGAGACGTGTCGTCTTCAGCGATAAGAGTCGCCTCTGCCTTGGTGCCAATGATGGTCGTATGCGTGTTTGGCGCCGTGCAGGTGAGCGCCACAATCAGGACTGCATACGACCGAGGCACACAGGGCCAACACCCGGCATCATGGTGTGGGGAGCGATCTCCTACACTGGCCGTACACCACTGGTGATCGTCGAGGGGACACTGAATAGTGCACGGTACATCCAAACCGTCATCGAACCCATCGTTCTACCATTCCTAGACCGGCAAGGGAACTTGCTGTTCCAACAGGACAATGCACGTCCACATGTATCCCGTGCCACCCAACGTGCTCTAGAAGGTGTAAGTCAACTACCCTGGCCAGCAAGATCTCCGGATCTGTCCCCCATTGAGCATGTTTGGGACTGGATGAAGCGTCGTCTCACGCGGTCTGCACGTCCAGCACGAACGCTGGTCCAACTGAGGCGGCAGGTGGAAATGGCATGGCAAGCCGTTCCACAGGACTACATCCAGCATCTCTACGATCGTCTCCATGGGAGAATAGCAGCCTGCATTGCTGCGAAAGGTGGATATACACTGTACTAGTGCCGACATTGTGCATGCTCTGTTGCCTGTGTCTATGTGCCTGTGGTTCTGTTAGTGTGATGATGTGATGTATCTGACCCCAGGAATGTGTCAATAAAGTTTCCCCTTCCTGGGACAATGAATTCACGGTGTTCTTATTTCAATTTCCTGGAGTGTATATTACTTGTGGTAATCTGAGTGGCTGACATTAGAAATACCGTGAGTGTAGCAGTGCTCGTGATGATTTGATGGGCTGGTTAACATAAAAGCCAATAGGAATTCAGCATTTCCCTAGCGTTTGAGAAGGGCTCTGCGCCTTAGATCTATGAGTCGATATAGTCGCTCGGGAGGCGTCTTCTGGTTCACACCTATGTTACACTCCTGGAAATTGAAATAAGAACACCGTGAATTCATTGTCCCAGGAAGGGGAAACTTTATTGGCACATTGCTGGGGTCAGATACATCACATGATCACACTGACAGAACCACAGGCACATAGACACAGGCAACAGAGCATGCACAATGTCGGCACTAGTACAGTGTATATCCACTTTTCGCAGCAATGCAGGCTGCTATTCTCCCATGGAGACGATCGTAGAGATGCTGGATGTAGTCCTGTGGAACGGCTTGCCATGCCATTTCCACCTGGCGCCTCAGTTGGACCAGCGTTCGTGCTGGACGTGCAGACCGCGTGAGACGACGCTTCATCCAGTCCCAAACATGCTCAATGGGGGACAGATCCGGAGATCTTGCTGGCCAGGGTAGTTGACTTACACCTTCTAGAGCACGTTGGGTGGCACGGGATACATGCGGACGTGCATTGTCCTGTTGGAAGAGCAAGTTCCCTTGCCGTTCTAGGAATGGTAGAACGATGGGTTCGATGACGGTTTGGATGTACCGTACACTATTCAGTGTCCCCTCGACGATCACCAGTGGTGTACAGCCAGTGTAGGAGATCGCTCCCCACACCATGATGCCGGGTGTTGGCCCTGTGTGCCTCGGTCGTATGCAGTCCTGATTGTGGCGCTCACCTGCACGGCGCCAAACACGCATACGACCATCATTGGCACCAAGGCAGAAGCGACTTTCATCGCTGAAGACGACACGTCTCCATTCGTCCCTCCATTCACGCCTGTCGCGACACCACTGGAGGCGGGCTGCACGATGTTGGGGCGTGAGCGGAAGACGGCCTAACGGTGTGCGGGACCGTAGCCCAGCTTCATGGAGACGGTTGCGAATGGTCCTCGCCGATACCCCAGGAGCAACAGTGTCCCTAATTTGCTGGGAAGTGGCGGTGCGGTCCCCTACGGCACTGCGTAGGATCCTACGGTCTTGGCGTGCATCCGTGCGTCGCTGCGGTCCGGTCCCAGGTCGACGGGCACGTGCACCTTCCGCCGACCACTGGCGACAACATCGATGTACTGTGGAGACCTCACGCCCCACGTGTTGAGCAATTCGGCGGTACGTCCACCCGGCCTCCCGCGTGCCCACTATACGCCCTCGCTCAAAGTCCGTCAACTGCACATACGGTTCACGTCCACGCTGTCGCGGCATGCTACCAGTGTTAAAGACTGCGATGGAGCTCCGTATGCCACGGCAAACTGGCTGACACTGACGGCGGCGGTGCACAAATGCTGCGCAGCTAGCGCCATTCGACGGCCAACACCGCGGTTCCTGGTGTGTCCGCTGTGCCGTGCGTGTGATCATTGCTTGTACAGCCCTCTCGCAGTGTCCGGAGCAAGTATGGTGGGTCTGACATACCGGTGTCAATGTGTTCTTTTTTCCATTTCCAGGAGTGTAAATCGCGCTGATCAAATATGTACCAAAATGAAGAAATCCACGCGTTTGATTTGTTCTCGTGTGGTTGAGGAAAAGCGACTACAGTGTTTAGTATCTTAAGAAATTTGGAGCTTTGTGAGTGGTTTAATTTGAGGAGATTTCACGTGTGAACATTTCAAATCGTACATAAACTCCGCGTGGCGTGTTGTGTTTCGTACAAATTACAAGACGGAGAGCACTTCTGTACCAGAAATCTGCTGAACGACCTAGTGTGTTAACTCGGAAGTAGACTTTGGTCAGTGACTGTTTAGGACGTTTAAAATATCGGATCGGACTAAATATCTTCTGGCTGCTTTCGGGTGCGAACTTGGAAGAGAGACAATCAATAACATTTCATAATTGATATTAAATTATTATAAATAATTAACTTGATAGCCTTTTTCCTTCTTTTAAAGACAATAAACTAACTAAAAGGAAATTTTGGACAGTTTTTTGAAACGATTCATTCACGAAACCCGAACGCTCGATAGTTTAACTAAATTTCAGATGCTGCCATTGACCGGAGTTATGTGATCTTTAAATGGTAACTATACAGTCGAATTTTTGTCAACGCTGCTCTTGTCGACTAAACCAGTATCTATCTTCGAAGAGTTAAGGGGCAGACAACCTGAAACCTATCCAGGTAGGTGTACAGATTGTTGAAAGCACAGTGAAAGGCCAAGCCGCCCCGACGCGACATCTTCCATTTCTTGTATTTCTTCTTTTTTTTACGGAAGCAAGTAACCAGCTTTCTACGATCAAAGGGTTTTCTTGAAGCGAAGCCCTTGGTCACAACTGAGATTGAAAATCTCTAGTGCATGTTGTAGGAAGTGTATTTGTGCAGGTGAATCTGTGCTAGTGGACTTGTATAGGTGCAGCTGGTAGGTAAAACTGCAGGTGTACGAGTGCCCTTACAACTGCGTTGGTGGTTTACACAACAGATGGTTGTCTACTGTGTGTATCGTGCATTACAGCAACAAACGACTGAAGGACGTGCTTCCCACATACGGTGGAGTGATGTGTAACGTATCAGCTCCTAGCAGCCGACATGCTGAAAAGTTTCCAACTCGGCGTTTACGAGATGCTTGTCGATTCGCTGCAGTCGACAGGTATTGGCGATAATCAGGAACTGTTATCGTGGCTTTACGCAGGGTCAATCATTGATTGCGACTCATTCGTGACAGTGGCTAGATTGGACTGTGTAAAAAAAAATAAATGGTCTGTTAAAAAATTGGGACTTTGTACGGGCGCTGATGATGCACAACACAAACCAAACACCATCGATTACAATGTATTGCAATGTAACGACGCTACCACACGTGTCTGCACTCGGTGAGTCACCACTGAAGAGCTCGCTGAACATCGTTCAGCTTATCGCATTTAGAAGTGAGGCAGTCTGCGTGCGTTGACGAGTGTCTCTGATAACAGTACTGGTGTTCACCGATGAAGCATGCTTCACGAGGAAAAGTGTTTTGACATCCAGAAGGAGAACATTTCAGCAGGCAGATAGTACCGCAATACAAACAGACGCTCTTCTCGCGGAATGTTAGTTGGGCCAGTCATATACGTGTACATCAAGCCATCTTACAGTGTGTGACGGAGGGTACTTCTGGTGCCAGTGTCATCCCATTCCCACCCCCTTTTTCGTTCCTTTCGCGAATGATTTGTGGGAAGATCGACTGTTGGTAAACGTCCGTATGAGGTCAGATTTCTGTGATTCTCTCGCCGTGATCACTTTTCTGATATGTGGCTTCCATCTTGTGATATTCGCTATTTTTGACTTCATTAAAACGGCAAATACGAGTAGTTAATACTTTCAGCCAGAAGGCAAATACTTGTTTATAAATAATGATTAATGTATAATGAGGCGTCGCATGGCGACGGTGGAATTTTCTAAATAATGTAATTCGTCCTCTTTGGGCGGCAATATAAACAGAAAAATACGGATAGATATGCGATCCTTCACTATTTTGTTCGCTGGAGAACAAATGAAGCCTTGAGCGCTAAAAAAGACTTGTACTGTTTTTCTCGAGTAAGACGGACGCAGATTTGTGGTAGTCTGATCTAATTTTTACTAAATGTATATAAACGTGTTATGTCTAAGTTTGAGTGAAGTGTAAAGAACTGTTATAACTTACCGTGACGACGCACGAGCGACTCAAAGAAGACAATGGCTATATAAAAGAGCGCTCAATGGACATGATACGGACATAAAAAATCTACCGTCATTGTAGTATTAAGCTTAAGGTACGATATATGTTTTAGTTATAATAAATATTTGTTCTGGGAATACTGAATCATTTAGCAGTGCTCATTTCCATTATCTCCTCAGTATTATTTTCATTTTAATTATGCATTTTGCTAATATTACAGACACCAAGATCAGCAGTCCAATGTGCGTGTTACATTGATAAAAAGAAAACTGTTTTATCGTCTTCTTGCATCAGCTTTAATATTGAATTTCCCTTTTGTGTGATGTTACAGTTGTTTTTGCGCCCTTAAGAACTTTCTGGTCCCTTAGGAAATTGTTTTGTCATAACAATAACTTCACAACCGGGTATGATCGTATCTACGATCGTGAAGTAATTAGAACGACGATAACGCAATTTCTTAATCAATAGCACGCTAGTTGTGACTGCCTCAAGCCACGCGAAACTGCAAGTAAGAACTATTCACATCTCATAATGCAATATTTTATGACAATGGTTAATCCATGATTCTTACGCCAATTGTGATTGATAAAACAGTAAGCTAAATCTCAATTTCCAACTTTCCATTGAATAACAACATCACTTTTATTTTGTAACATCACAATCTCCATGGAATGCACGCTCTGGCAGTTTCAGCAGTGAACCTCCCTGTGATGCACGACGTCCCTCTTGTAGCGTCTGTCACTGCAGTCTTACGAGTATCTTTGGAATGCTCTCACTCTTACTAAATAAAATGATGACGAAACACACTTCTGATCTTTGAACCCTAATTCTACTATTACTGTCGCAGACGACCATTACCAGAAAATCAGTCGAACGAGTGATTTTTACACAGTCACCTTCGTGCAAAAATTACTTTTTATAAGTATTCTACCAATGAATATGTCATTTGCGTTTCCTGTTACCAGTTGTATACTTTTCTGCTTTAAGTCGGGTACTGGTGGATATTTTACTCTTGTTACTTTCTGCTTACTTCGCTTATAGTGAAGTTGGAAAATAATGGGTATATGAAGATGGTATCTGTTCTTTCGGACAGCTAAGGCTGAGCCATGGGTGGCTCGCGTTATGCTTTGCATTAAACCTTGGTTGCTATCCTGTGATTAGTCTCCATCGTTATCGCGATTATTCTGTTATCCTCTCTCTCCGCGAGTGGCAGCAGCAGCTTATATCGATACTATCTTTGGCCTCGAGCTTAGGAGGATGCATGCCGGCGACCTCGTTTGTCGGCGTGGGATCACGGCGCGAGTCGGCAAGGGTGCTTCGCCGCGCCCCTGGGTAACCGGGGCGTGTTCTGCCAAACCCAGGTGGTGGTGACATCGCCTGGGCCAGGTTAGATGGGTCCAGACCGCCGAACGACTGGGGGACCGACCCACCACCTGAGTAGGAGTGGGTCCTTGGCCTTCAGGTGGAAACTCGGGCAAGTAGGCGGCGAAGGGCGAGAGGTGCATCCGCCTCTCCGGAGTGCGGGGTGCAGTTGCCGAGGAGCGTCGTGTGAAATCGTCGGCGACGAGGCCATCGATGGGGACCAGTGCGCTGGCGACGGCGTGCTGAACCCGGCAGCTCTGGAGTGCCCTTGACCTAGGGGCGAGGTCGGTGGGCGAGCTGCAGAAGTCCCCCCCCCCCCCCCCCATGCCAGAGGAGCCGGTCCGGGGCAAGAGACGGGCTCCCACTTCTTTTTATCACTCGTCAATCATGGCTGCTAACGATACGAGTGATACGTGTGCGCCTCAACGAGCTTCCATTGCGCCTGATCCCTCTCCCCAGGACGAGCAGGGACAGGCAACGAATGAAACAGTTATGGAGAGGTATACTCGGATAGCGTCGCTCATGGAGCAACAAATTAAAAACGGCAAGATAAGCCAGGCTGGTCTTGCCATTATTAAGAATGAGTTGGCAGCATGGGCTATTGCCCACGCCAAACTAGAAGGAAGGGCTGAAGAACTGGAAAAAGAGAATGACAGGTTAAGGAAACAACCAGCTAAGACGTGGGCAGCTGTGGCCGCGCAAGCGCCCACAAAGCGCCCACAAAACTCAACAAAAGACACAATTGACAGAATCACTAAGAGAACTGACACGGCAGTCTTCCTCAGGACACTACCTGGGCAGGACACCAGTGTCAAAAAGATCCAAGAATTATTTACCAAAAATATAGATCCTGTTAAAGACAAGATACGAATCAAAAGAATAAAACCAAGTAGAAATTCTGTCATTGTGGAAGTTGCCTCAGAGAATGATAAAGAAAAATTGCTGAACAACCAAAAGCTGAACTCGGTGGTCAAATGCGAACCACCGAGGAAACGTAATCCTTTAGTCATATTATATGACGTACCATCAGTAATGACTAATGAGGAATTAATGGAAACAATCAGGCTGCAAAATTTCGAAGAGATTAATGAAGAAGAATTCAAAAACTGCTTTAAATTAAAATTTAAGACTGGGCCAAGGGGTCGTGATGTTGTTCATCACGTCGCCGAGGTGTCAGCACAAATGTGGCGAAACATTACAACAATGGGCAGAATATATATCGGCTTTCACGCCGTTAACGCTAGAGACTATGTCGTGGTACCTCGTTGCCACAACTGTGGTGACCTGGATCACGTCTTAAGGTTGTGCACCAGGGAGCCGGCATGCACTAAATGTGGAGAACATGGTCACAGCCGCAAAGATTGTAAGGCGGCGGCGGTCTGCATACCGTGTAGAAATAGAGGCAAGAAGTCTTGCGGAGCCACAGGCAGGAATTGCCCTACATATAGAATGCTGGAGCAAAGACTCATCTCCAGAACAGACTATGGCTGAGCCAAGTTCACCAAAGAGGATGCCAAAACGGAAGTCCCCGAGCAAAAGGAGGAGGGATGCCGTGAGGGCAAACAGATTTAAGGAGTTTCTGAGGTCGCTCTCCGGCGCCTCTAGATCTGAAATACAAGACAAAGCAACCCAGACTGACTTTCCAACAATGGACATTGGTATACAAACCAATCTCACCCTCACGACTGAAACTCTCTCCTCTGAAAGCCGGGGAACAAAGCCGACATTACATCTACAACGGCAAGGGCATCCTGTGACTGTGGTAACGCCAAGAGACAATCACATAGTAACGCCAAAGGACATTCACATTAATCATATAAAGCAATTACCGATTCAAGATAATACAGTGACGAGCTCCTGCACGAGCACCACTGTACTAAGCTCACCAATTGTCAGAGTCCCACCGGTCGATCCGGTGAGGGTATACCCCAACTTGGAGTATACTATGCAACTGTCCAGATTGGAGCAGCCGGCAACCCTGACCACGGCCTTGCGACATGTGGTCCGGGTAGGACATGAAGAAGGCAGAAAGGTAACCTTCTCGGTTATGGAGGCTGTTGACAGGATACAGCTAAAATCAGTGAATCTCCCCACTGACTTCGGAGCCTTGCGTGATCTACTTAAGAAAGTTTTCGACAGACGAGGTGAGAAATTTGACCTTAACGAAATTTACGAGCAATCAGTAATAGCACACGGACGAATTGCTTTCGACTGGAATAAGACTTGGCCACATGACCGAATACATACATACTACCCTTAATGACGAAAATAACCATTGGACAACTAAACAGTCATAACAGCAGACTCGTCATGCAGGAGCTCCGGAGGGAGGTGGAAGAGAGGAGATTGGATGTACTCTGTCTACAGGAGCCATACTCCCTGGCTGGAAAAATAGCTTTTGCCGCTACAGGCTGGCAAATAGTCAGCACGGGAGATAACCCGAAGGCGGTGATTATAATCACAAATAAGCTCCTCAGAGTTACCATATTGTCACAATTCGCAACTAGCCACTGCAACGTCGTGGAGCTTCAAACTCCCATGGGAACAATAATCCTCATAAATATGTATTTCCAATATGGGGACAACATAGAACTCTATATAGACCACCTGGCTAGAGTCACCACGGCGTTGCAGGGAAGAAAAGTAGTAGTAACAGCTGACATTAACGCAAAATCCCCCCTGTGGTACAGTGGCACAAGGGATGCCAACGGTGAAAAAATTGAAGAACTTATAATGGCATCACAACTTGTGGTGGCTAACAGGCCTGGCAATCCTCCTACCTACGCTGCAGGGGGAGGACAGGGCACGAATATTGATGTGACCCTTGTAACACCAAATACGGCTAACCTTATTCAAAATTGGAAAGTCCTAGAAAATGCCACCACAAGCGACCACAACTTGATTTCTTTCACCTTGGGTGAAAGAGAATGCCGCTGGGCCACGGGGTGGGAGGTGCAACTAAATTACAGAAGAGCTGACTGGGAGCGCCTAGCGAGGGAGTGTGACATTCCTCCATTACCGGAAGGTGACATGTATCCAGACATAGACGTTGACCAAAGAACTGAGGAACTGGTGAACGCAGTGACAAGAGCGGTGAAGGCAGCCGTACCTACAAGGAGGAGAGCCATGGCGGCCTCTCCGTCACCATGGACTGCAGAACTAGGTGAACTACGTCGATCTGTCAGACGGCTAAGGAGGCACTACCAGCGCAGTGTCGTCTGGCAAGAACGCCAAAGGTGGCAGAGATTATACAGGGAGGAAAAACTGAAGTTCCAAAAGGAACTACGCGAAGTTAGGATGCGAAGTTGGGAGAATTTCGTGCTTAACCAGCTAGTCACGGACCCATGGGGGCTTCCATACAAGCTGGTAAGGGAAAAAATCCGCTCTCCTCTGGAGTTATCTACAGTCAGGTACGGGGACGGGATGACGGAGTCCTGGCAGGAAACTGCGGGGGTCCTCCTCCGGTCCCTGTTGCCTGACGACAACGCGGAAGGGGAAACAGAAGGGCAGAAACAACTTAGAAATGAAGATCAGGAGGAATACGATAATGAGACGGCTGTCTACCCTTTTTCAGAGGAGGAGGTGGCAGCTCATATAAGATCATTGAAAAAAGGTAAAGCACCTGGGCCGGACGGCATTGTGGCGGAGGTAGTGCAGTTCCTGGCGCCTCAGTTAATCGCGCCATTAACACATCTTTATAATGAATGTCTCCGACAGAGGAAATTTCCGAAGAGATGGAAGACAGCAAATGTAATCATTATAAAGAAAGGAATAGATAAAGACCCTGCTAATGTGAAATCTTACAGGCCGATTTGCTTGTTGGACATTTTCGGAAAAATATTGGAGAAACTGCTGGCTGACAGATTGACGGCACACCGAGTGTTGTGCGGGATGAGCGACAGGCAGTTCGGGTTCAGGCCGGGGCGATCAGCATCTGATGCTATTGCCCTGGCGGCCGAGGTCTGCAGCTCGACCCCGCATAAATACGTGGTTGGCATCATGGTGGATATCAGTGGCGCCTTCGACAACCTTTGGTGGCCTTCGCTCTTCTCCTGCTTGCGGGAGAAAGAGTGTCCAGGGCCGCTATATGGTTGCCTGAGGAGCTATTGCAACGAACGGGAGGTCTGGCTATCATCATCTGGCGAAAGAATCGGTAAGAAAATCACCAAAGGATGTCCCCAAGGTTCAGTCTTAGGACCCCTTTTCTGGGACATACATATGGAGCCGTTATTAGACAGATTACAACAGAGCGATGAGGTGCTAGAGGTGATAGCCTACGCGGATGACCTCCTTCTGTTGGTTGGCGGCCGTAGCCGCGAAGACATAGAACCAAAAATAGAGACAGCACTAGACAAACTTCAGAAGTGGTGCCAATCGACAAAGATGACGATATCACCTAGTAAATCGACCTACTTACTACTAAAAGGAAATCTTATCAGAAACCCGACTGTCAGAATAGACGGATCACCAGTTCTCCGACGACGAGAGACACGCTACCTGGGAGTTATCATTGATGAGAGGTGGAATTTTGGGAAGCATATTGAAACTGTCACTCAGAGAGCACTTCAGATATTAAATAATTTAATCTCCATAGGTCACAAAAGATTTCATCTTCCTCCACACCTAATTAGACTTTATCATAACAGTATTTTAACCTCAGTAGTGGGCTACGGCTCGGGAGTCTGGGCGCACAGGCTCACGAGGGTTGTGCCCGCCATGGCAGTGAGAAGGGTTCAGAGAAGCATGATATTAAGATCCGTAGGTGCCTACAGAACATCTCCAAGGGGAGCCCTATTAATCATAATGGGGCTCTGCCCTCTGGACATAAAGATTAGAGAACAGGCGGCTTGGTATTGGGCCAAGAAGGGAAATAATGAGAAAATAGTTGACATTATGGGTACCAGATTGAGGGACAAAAGAGAGATAAGGATAAGAGGGGAAGAGCTCTGGCAGGAGATTTGGGAGGCAGAAGAGACTGGACGAAGAACCTTCCAATTCCTACCTGATGTGAGGGAACGACTTGGCATGAAGTACTTTGAGCCTACGCGAGGGTTGATCCACTTTCTCACTGGCCATGGTCCCTACCCGACATATTCATGTCGATTTGGGAAAAGGGCGGCACCAGCGTGCGACTGTGGCGATCCGGAGGGCACGCCCGAGCACGTGGTTTATGAATGTCCTCTCTTCAATGATATCGCCAACGAACTACGAGACAGACTACCCAACCGAGACACACACCAATTACTTAGACGAGAAGAAACGTTTCAGACCTTGAACACTCTGGCAAACGAGATATCACGAAAAATATTAATCGACTATCTAGGAGAGATACAGTAAATAACGAGCGACAATAACCACCAACTGAGTCTGAGAGCCCTATTCCCATACCGCCTGTGCGAGGACTGGCCGACTACCTCTAAGTTGGGAACCGCCACGTGCAGGACTAGGGGGAATAGGGAACAACTACCGATTGCGACACACACACCGGACATGACGTAGGATAGATTAGTTTGTAGGAATTAGATATAGGAAATTAAGATAGGGACTGCAGCGAATAAACATTGAGGCCCGCCCAGTGCCAGGGGCATGCTCTTCGGGGTTAGCTCGAAGAGCAGGGCAGTAAAAGTAGGTTTATATCTCTACTGGCACGCATGTGACGCTGCAGTAAATATATATACAAACTAGATTAGAAATAGGAATTAGGATAAACAATATAAGTAGCTTAGATGCCCATTGTTACTAATGTTAATGTTAACTGTAGCTCACCTACTATTAAGTATACTAAGCTGCAAAAGTGTAAATAATGTATCACTGTTAGGACCCACTAATGCATTAAGGTAGTGGGTTAAACTTGTATGATTATAATGATTTTGATAAAAAAAATTTTTTTTTTTTTTTTAAAAAAAGTTCACCCAACCTGGATATGATGTGACGTCATTATGACGTAATACACTTTAGTCGATTAACACACCTATCGACTTTTACGAACGTTCGAGATTCTAAACTGTCGTCAGCAGTGGTTTGTTTTGACACATGCGATTCTGATAACAGCTCAGTGTGGGAGCGTATATGTATTTCGCCAAAATAAAAGTAAAAAAGCTGGATATTAATAGAAATATTCCTGACCGTGGCCTTGAAAACACCACGGACAACACGTTTCGTAAAAAAGTGAAGTCTTCTTATGTCCCGACCAGATTAGATTGTGTGATTGTTGTATTGAACGCTTACGCCGAAAATAATATTTATTTATTATCAATATTTTAGTATGGTTTCATACAATTGGTCTTGTCAGTACATATTAGCTTGTAGCAGCATACTCTTGCTGACTTTTTTTTCTTAATTTATATAGCTGAAAGAGAACTCGTGCAAGTTAGTTTGTTAGCTAAGTAATTTATATGTCCATCCAAAGATAGTCTTTTATCAACCATAATTCCAAGTAATTTTACACTCGGACCGCAGAGACAGGTACCTTAGTGTCCATTAATGACTGGTGTGTAGAATGATTGAATTTCGAACTTAAAAAGAAAAATATGAGGCATTGTTGAAGAAAAATCGTCGTCCGGAGATGAAATACGAGGGGAAGTGGATTTCTCAATGTAATCTTAACCAAAGGTTAGTGTCTTGACGCATCTAAAGATTTTGGCTGCTGAGTGCTTCTTCTCACCGAGTACGAATAACCGACGCACTTCAGCTGGGTCAGAAGTACATCAATTTCTGCTTGAGATTCACAATAACCACGCAATTGCCCGTCGTCAACGATGCTGAACTCTTTCAGCTTTTCTCTCATTAGTCTCTCGAATGCTGAACACATAATTAGAGACGAGCAAACGAAAAACAACGCACAGGACACAAACACAGTACAATACACGATTTAAACGCAAGGAACGTAAAACATATCTAAACGAATGCCGCAGAGCACAGCGCTACCCTGTCACAACCTCTCGAAAGTTCACAAAAGTCGAATAGTCGATATACGGTTTCTATCGTTTTCGATGTAGCGTGTATACATCACATCGTATCCAAGTCCGGTGAACTTAGCATCCTCCTCGCGCTTATGGTTTCTGGCTGTGCCGCGTGCGGGGAGTTTGTTGGTTGGCATGGAGCAGCGAGGAAGTCTCCGTGGCGCGTGTCTGGCCGGGCCCGCTGGCGGCGTTTACTCGCGGTCGGAGTGTGAGGTCCGTGGCCCACCGATCCCGGACATGAAAGTTGAGTCTTCACTTAATCTACCAGCCAGCCCCAACTGCTCACATCGTGTCGTTTGAATTTCGTTGTGGCCTGTTGGGACATTCCCGCAAGCAACAATGTGTGTTTTCAAGTAGGCGTAATTCTAGCCGCCCTCCTGTGGAGTTTAACTTAATTTGATTATTTTGAATTGAAGAGCACCAGCGGAATCTTCTGTCTTGTGGAAGTCAGCATTTCGGTTACCTGCCCTGCCCGTTGACGTAAATTCAGGCAGTGTACTTTTCTCGTCGTGTTGTGGCTGCCCAGCACGGCGTGTAGTTTGACAGCTGACTGTGTAATTCGTTGTGGGCGCCGATACCTTCTGCGTTGTTCCATTGAACTCCCTGTTGTGTGCTGGTCAGGTGGAGTGGAAGTTATCCTGCCACTTGGTCCGTTGACTGTCTGTCGGTTGGGTTGCCGTTGGATTGACAATTTGTTGGGCCGACTTTCTGTCTCACCTAAGCGAGTGTTAGTGTTTGAATTCCAGGCTGACTCTTGGAAACTTCTGAGCGCCGTTTGATGTGCTGGGTTTTCTTATTTGTCCTTGTTGTTTGTTTATGTATGGCTTCTAGCCGAGTTTAAATTAAAGTTGTTTTGCCCTTAGGGCGTGAGATTGTTTGGGCCTTCAGCCTGATTTAAAGAAATTTTAGGATAAGGCCTTCTGCCTTTTAAAATTCAAATTCCTGTTTTGAGCCTTAAGTTAATCGCCTTCAGTCGATTTTAAATTAAAATTGTTTTGCACTTGAAGCGAGAGATTGAATGGCGCATTTAGTCGGGAATTAAGTTCTAAAAGTTCTCGCTTCCCACGCCCGGGTTCCCGGGTTCGATTCCCGGCGGGGTCAGGGATTTTCTCTGCCTCGTGATGGCTGGGTGTTGTGTGCTGTCCTTAGGTTAGTTAGGTTTACGTAGTTCTAAGTTCTAGGGGACTTATGACCACAGCAGTTGAGTCCCATAGTGCTCAGAGCCATTTGAACCATTTTTTTAAGTTCTAAAATTAATGTTTGGCTTGCTCTGTTTTTAATGTTTTCTTTACTCTTGTAATGTTTGTCAAATGAATAAAGTAGCATGTTCGAGTGCAACTGAAAGCCACTCATTTTGTCCCCTTTCCACAATTTAAACTATCCGTCCTGCCCTGCGGGTATAGCATAGGTTATCAAGGCTTAGCGACCAATGATCTTCTTCAGTGCGGATGCACTCACATTGCTCAAGCTCTTACGGGAATCGGTAGATTGACTGCCACGAGTAATGAGTTTAGTGGGCAGGGACACTACAAATGTAGTGTGTGGACAGTAAGTTGGGAATGTGGGTCTCACGGGGAGCGTGCCAGACAAGAGTCCCTGCAGTTGCTCTATTCTCTGTGTCCTCGATAGCTCAGTCGGATAAAGCGTCTGCCATGTAAGCAGGAGATCCCGGTTTCGAGTCCCGTTTGGGCACACATTTTCAACTGTCCCCGTTGATATTTATATACAGGTATGCCTCTTCATATTTACAGCACACAAATGCATATATTTGTAAGTAGTACTTTTCATTATGGTCTATTTATTGTTTTTAACCTGTAGACAATCTGCGAGTGTATTTATGTTTTTTCCCATTCTTTGCTCCAGATCTCATGATGGTCATTATAGACCGAAACCGGTAATCTGTTAACAAAAAGTTTGTGACCATAGGCGTAAATTAAAGGAAACGAATTCCTTCGTCATTCATTCTAGGAGTACTAGCTAATGTCTGACTGCACTCAGGGGTAATGGTTTGAAAAATGTCGGGAACCACGAATCTACAGGATGAACCGGTAGTCCACCAGAAAACTTTCAGACATTGTTTAGAGACACCCTCTGAGTATTTTGGTATGAGGGGCCCACGGTTCTCCGGCGGCTCATTGCAGAGTTATTGAACTTAGCTTTGTATCTATATCTGGTGATAGTGCACACAACATAGCAAAGCTGACTGTACCCGGTATGTGTCGTGTTTGGGCACAAATTGTTCCATTCACAAAAGTTTATTTAACAGACGTTGATAGCCGGAAAGCTCAATATTGATTAAAAACACCACTGGGGCTGTATGGTTACTTGTCAAAAGCACAATCGTTTTTGTAACGTTAGTTACATCATCAAGTAAAGCCAGCTACAACGTGGTCCTGGAGTATGTTTGCTATTAAACGGTTTCCCCGCTTCCTTCAGTTTTACCCCGTTCTAAAAACCATATCGCACCTCACGATAAACTAGTGTAGAAGGGTGCCAATAGCCGGAATCATGCCCTAATGGATCCGACGCGCGGGCACCAGGTTGAAGATACCGGTTTCGCAAAACACCGTGACCTAGTACGTGAAGAGGTCCGTAACTGCCTGCTGCACATTCTCGTTCGAGAAGAGTCATCGAACTTTAAGGCCTTTTTTAAGGAGTCGAAGGCTTGATATTCGCATTGGAAGAGATCAGGACTATAAAGTGGATGCTCTAATGTCCTCCACTGACCTTCCAGATCGACCAGCGTCTTTTGTCGAATCTTAGCCAGCACGGAACTTGGAGCACCATTTCACAACGGTCGTTTTCGACAGACGTGCTGCCCCATACATATTCTTTATTCTCCGATGGAGTCAAATCTTACTTCTATTTCTTCTGTTGCACATACAGCTACGTTCTTCACCTGCTCCAAGTCCATGTACATATTAACTGGTACTGTGGTTTCATCGTCATCTTGGACTTTTTCTTCTCAACACGTTGACAAACTGAAATAATCAAATTATAAAATAAGTGTTGCGCTACAGCCAATTTCTACACCATTGTTGCCTAACAGAAGCTGAATACTGAGCATCAGTACAAATTAAATTACATTGAATCACTATACTGGGAGATTCTGAACCGAAAGAAGAGTACAGTAGTGAGATTTCGCATCAACAGAACTACTCCTAGCAGCATCTTAGCAGCTTTTTTTAAACTAGGGAGATGCATATAAATGGATCAAGCTTCAGTGGGTGATCATATTGTACTATTTACCTGTGGCACCAGAAGCAAGTTTGTATGTGTGAAAATCAAGTACAACAAATACAGTATCATCATCATCATCATCATCATTTAAGACTGATTATGCCTTTCAGCGTTCAGTCTGGAGCATAGTCCCCCTTATAAAATTCCTTCATGATCCCCTATTCACTGCTAACATTGGTGCCTCTTCTGATGTTAAGCCTATTACTTCAAAATCATTCTTAACCGAATCCAGGTACCTTCTCCTTGGTCTGCCCCGACTCCTCCTACCCTCTACTGCTGAACCCATGAGTCTCTTGGGTAACTTTGCTTCTCCCATGCGTGTAACATGGCACCACCATTTATGCCTGTTCGCCCTGACTGCTACATCTATAGAGTTCATTCCCAGTTTTTCTTTGATTTCCTCATTGTGGACACCCTCCTGCCATTGTTCCCATCTACTAGCACCTGCAATCATCCTAGCTACTTTCATATCCGTAACCTTAACCTTAGTGACAAGGTAACCTGAATCCACTCAGCTTTCGCTCCCATACAACAAAGTTGGTCGAAAGATTGAACGGTGCACAGATAACTTAGTCTTGGTACTGATTTCCTTCTTGCAGAAGAAAGTAGATCGTAGCTGAGCGCTCACTGCATTAGCTTTGCTACACCTCGCTTCCAGTTCTTTCACTATGTTGCCATCCTGTGAGAATATGCATCCTAAGTACTTGAAACCGTCCACCTGTTCTAACTTTGTTCCTCTTATTTGGCACTCAGTCCGCTTATATCTCTTTCCCACTGACATTACTTTCGTTTTGAAGATGCTAATCTTCATACCATAGTCCTTACATTTCTGATCTAGCTCTGAAATATTACTTTGCAAACTTTCAATCGAATCTGTCATCACAGCTAAGTCATCCGCATCTGCGAGACTGCTTATTTTGTGTTCCCATATCTTAATCTCACCCAGCCAGTCTATTGTTTTCAACATATGATCCATAAATAATATGAACAACAGTGGAGACAGGTTGCAGCCTTGTCTTACCCCTGAAACTACTCTGAACCATGAACTCAGTTTACCGTCGACTCTAACTGCTGCCTCACTATCTATGTAAAGGCCTTTAATTGCTTGCAAAAGATTGCCCCCTATTCCATAATCTCGTAGAACAGACAATAACTTCCTCCTAGGAACCCGGTCATATGTCTTTTCTAGATCTATAAAGTATAGATACAGTTCCCTGTTCCACTCGTAACACTTCTCCATTATTTGCCGTAAGCTAAAGATCTGGTGCTGACAACCTCTAAGAGGCCTAAATCAACACTGATTTTCATCCAATTAGTCCTCAAAAAATGGTTCAAATAACTTTGAGCACTATGGGACTTAACATCTGAGGTCATCAGTCCCCTAGAACTTAGAACTACGTAAACGTAACTAATCTAAGGACATCACACACATACATGCCCGAGGCAGGATTCGAACCTGCGACCGTCGCGCGGTTCCGGACTGTAGCGCCTAGAACCGCTTGGCCACCGCAGCCGGCCAATTTGTCCTCAACTAATACTCGCACTTTCCTTTCAACAATACTTATAAAGATTTTTACCCACAACGCTGATTAAAGAGATACCTCTGTAGTTGTTACAATCTTTTCTGTTTCCATGGTTAAAGATTGGTGTGATTACTGCTTTCGTCCAATCTGATGGAACCTGTCCCGACTCCCACAACATGGTGTGGGTTCCTGTTGTCTTGTACTATTTCATGAACCACGGGCAACGTATGAGTGGCCAAGTAAGTGGTCCTGATAGTCGGGATACCAGTTCCTTTGGAATAAGGCTGGGCATCTCGGACATATATTGAGTCGTGGTCACCTTTGTTCTCAGACGGCAAAGACTACCAAATCCACCGGTTAGTCCCTCAACCGTTAGGGGTAAATCTCAATGGGATTTATGATATGATGCCGGCAACAATCAGAACAATTACAGTAAGGACCAAATAATGCAACGTCAACATACTGAACATAAAACTGAACAAGTTAACAGCGACATCCAAGAACGAGTTCATAAGTTTTGGTATTTAGGTCTGTTGAAGCAGACTGGACGGATATTAATAGAAAAAAATTAGTACAAAATGATCTGGACTGCGGGGAGCCTTCATAGTAGAATCTTAACGAGAGAATCTCACAAAACGTAAAGAAATTCAGGGCATATGAAAAGGATGCCAGCAGTACCGAAATTAATGTACAGACATGGATGACACAGGAAATGAAATTGGAAGTTCGAATGTTCAAATGGCTCTGAGCACTATGGAACTTAACATCTGAGGTCATCAGTCGAACTTAGAACTACTTAAACCCAACTAACCTAAGGACATCACACACATCCAGGCCCGAGGCAGGATTCGAACCTGCGACCGTAGCGGTCGCGCGGTTCCGGACTGTAGCGCCTAGAACCGCTTGGCCACCTTCGGCCGGCGAAATTGGAAGTAGCAAACCAAAAGCAACAATACTGACTTTCTCAGTTCCTTTGCAAAGAAAGATCCAGGCATACTGTCCTAGTTTAATTCTCCCGCCACTGCAAAGATGGGTGACATATATATTAGTGTCAGCCGGCGTTGCGAATCAGCTTAAATCAGTAAAACTGAACAATATCCCAAACCCGATGGACTCTGTAGCTGATTGTATACAGACTCTGCTGTTAGTTAGTCTCTGTTTAACCATAATATACGGTAGGACCCCCGAACAAAAAACTGTGATAAATAGACTACACAAAACATTCAGAGATTAGGTAGACTGTGGGGAGAATGCCAGGATGTGGAAGGCCGTGCAGTTGCTTAAAGATTTTGCCTAAAACTGTTACTGGTACAAGCGGTCAAATTGTGTTGAAGGCGACATAGCAAAGGGACGAAGTTCCACTGCCTGGGATGGTACATCTTTCAATTTTGATGCTGATATTGCTGCGTAGGAGTTCGGAAATGTTAGTGTCAGTTCATTAGACGGCGCCTAGCTGTTTGTAATCGAAGTGGAAGGAGACGATGTTGATAAGTAATTGACAATGATGTTGCCTATATCATGTAAATGCAGAATACTGTGAAATGAAATCAAGATGTCGTAAATGTCAAAAAATGTTCAAATGTGTGTGAAATCTTATGGGACTTACTGCTAAGGTCATCAGTCCCTAAGCTTACACACTACTTAACCTAAATTATCCTAAGGGCAAACACACACACCCATGCCCGAGGGAGGACTCGAACCTCTGCCGGGGACGAGCCGCACAGTCCATGACTGCAGCGACCCAGGCCGCTCGGCTAGTCCCGCGCGGCGTAAATGTCAAGGGATGACTTTCTTCAACGAGTGTTTTATAGCATCAACAACTCGCTTGTGGTCTGTGAGTAGAGGGGTTTCGGACCTTCAATGTCTTTGCGGAAGTACTGAACTGCCTCGAAAAATGCGAGTAGTTCCCTGTTGAATGCCAAGCATTTGGGATGGGAAGCTGTCAGTCTGTAAGAACTGGAGAGATTGGGCTTCATCGCCTGCCAACTATAGTAGCGCCATACGTGTGGCAGTGTGACATGCACCAATGGTAACAGTTGGTTGGACAGCTGATATAGGATATGCAAGCGTGCCTGCGTTAGCGACATAATCTTTTGCACGATCGAAGTGCTTATGAGGTCTTCGACCTACTCGAACTACCTTCTTCCATTTATGTTGTGACCTGATAATACGCCTGTGAGCGGCACTTGTAAGGCAGCTGCTTGTGGCAGGTAGTTTGGTAGAAATTTAAAATGCGGAGGAAACAGAGGCGTTCATGGTGAGTTAGTGGTTGTGGGAGCTGTCGTACAGCATCTGCCCTCTCGGACATTAGTTTGGTGCCCGCGGCACTGACTAACTGTCCAAAGAAAAGTATTTCTTTTTGATATAATTGAAATTTGTCACGATTGACCAGCACACTGCTGTCTTGTAAGGTTCTGAGAACTTGTTCGAGCTGTACCTCGCCTTCTTCAGGAGTGGCAGAAAACATAAGTACGTTGTCAACCACAGCAATGATCAAGGTTGAAGAGGATCTTGTCAATAAATTGTTGCCAAGTCTGTGCAACTTTTTTCAACACAAAGTATTTGTGCGGACCGAAGGGTTTGATAATTGCCATTTTCGCATATCATCAGTCTGCATAGGGATTTGTAAATAGTCTTTTTTTTTTACAATCAGGTACACTAAAAGTGGATGCACCTGCCAGTGCAAGAGTATAGCCCTGTATGTGTGATACTGGCTAACTTTCATGCACTGTATGGATGTTGATGGCTCTGTAATCTCTGCAGAGGCGAAGAGTGGCACCTTCTTTTGATACTAATCTGATAACTGACGCCCATAGGCTACTGGACGGACGAAAGATGCCAGCTTGCAGCGTCTCATCGCCTGTTTCTTTAGCAGCACGCAAGTTAGCCAGTGTTAGTCGGCATGTCTTACGCTATACACGTGGACTGTTGGTTGTTAAGGTTCGTTGCAGTATGCCACTGTGGATTGTACATGCTGTAGACGTGTTTATGTGGAGTGTGGAGAATGAAGTAGAGGTAGTATGCAAGTTAGTTCCAGGCAAAGCAAATACTGCCCTACTAACTTTTGTACTGTGCAATGGTGTCACTGAGGTGCACTTGAATGGCTTGGGCATTTGTGTGGGTATGTGTGTGTGGTGGTCAATGCTGTGCATGAGAGACGTACGATGTAGCTGTTCATGCGTTAATTTGAGGGCAGTGAAAGTGTTGAACACATGTTGGA
Source organism: Schistocerca cancellata (assembly GCF_023864275.1). Taxonomy (NCBI): domain Eukaryota; kingdom Metazoa; phylum Arthropoda; class Insecta; order Orthoptera; family Acrididae; genus Schistocerca; species Schistocerca cancellata. Next base: position 1,094,106,569 of record NC_064627.1, read on the forward strand.
ATAGGGAAGCATTTTCGGCGTGGAACGCACTGTTATTGGCGAGGCACTTGCTACAACGCTGAGGGGTTACGAGAAGATCCTGTGACATTGAGACACATTCGCAGTGTGTCACCGTGCGTAATTTCATTGTCGAGTTGCTGGACAGGACAGCATGCTGGATGGAGAGGTGGAGTGTAGTAAGGGCGTAAAGACCTGGAATGTGTTCTCTGGTATCATGTTGTTCGAGTGAAGAGGATGTGATGTCAGGCGAGAATCGGAAATGAAGAAAAGCGGTGCCATACAACCGATTGGTGACGTCAGTTATGTAGAATGTCCATGTGAGTTGGTGTTGACTTGAGAGGCGTGAATCGCAATTCGTGAATTCATATACTCTGACCCTGGAGCTGTTGGCTGCATGCAGTTGGAGTTGTCGACGGGTCATTTCACGCTACGGAGCTGATATCGGAATGAGGAATTCGTCAGAGAGTGTGAGGAGGTGTGTCTTTGCAAAACACATATCGGCTGGTGGCGACTTGGTATAGACGTGCGAACTGGCTTGCCTTCAACGGTTCCCACATGCAGTTTGGGAAATCGTATGGAGCACCGAATTTGCGTGCAGAATCACTGAACTGGTTGTGGTAGCAGCAGGCTAGTAACCTTGAATCACTAGCTGCAGCCTTTGTTGTTCTGTGTGGTGCTGAGTTGGAGCTGTGTGCAGTCTGCTGCTGTGCAGTGGAGGTGACGTCACCGTCAGTGGAATTCGGCTCCACTCTGGGCTGTCCAACACGTGAAGTTATCGATTTTGTAGAATGTTGTGTGTGCTGTGGCTTCCATGTTGATACGCTGTTTGTGGTGTAGTAGAACAAACAACTTATTGAAGAGGAACGAGCGTTTCTCCAGCGGCTCTGTGGGTTCAGCATTGTGACTACTGCTCTAGTTTGATGACCTAGGGCGTCCACAAAGCGGTGTCGGTCATGAGAGTCATGTCAGTGGCGCCAAAGTTGCGACGGCACCTTGTAGTTCAGCTGTCCACCATACAAAGCTTGTTGTAGTTGTTGCTCCGGTATTTTCGATAGAATTTGCAACAGCGTTGTCTCAGCTCTGTTGTATTTATTTTTGGCAGGTGGTACAAGATAACGTCCTGAATTTAAGGAGATGGGACCTGGATAAACTGACTAAACCAGAGATTGTACAGAGTTTCAGGGAGAGCATAAGGGAACAATTGACAAGAATGGGGGAAAGAAGTACAGTAGAAGAAGAATGGGTAGCTTTGAGGGATGAAGTGGTGAAGGCAGCAGAGGATCAAGTAGGTAAAAATACGAGGGCTAGTAGAACTCCTTGGGTAACAGAAGAAATATTGAATTTAATTGATGAAAGGAGAAAATATAAAAATGCAGTAAATGAAGCAGGCAAAAAGGAATACAAACGTCTCAAGAATGAGATCGACAGGAAGTGCAAAATGGCTAAGCAGGGATGGCTAGAGGACAAATGTAAGGATGTGGAAGCTTATCTCACTAGGGGTAAGATAGATACTGCCTACAGGAAAATTAAAGAGACCATTGGAGAAAAGAGAACCACTTGTATGAATATCAAGAGCTCAGATGGAAACCCAGTTTTAAGCAAAGGAGGGAAAGCAGAAAGGTGGAAGGAGTATATAGAGGGTCTATACAAGGGCGATGTACTTGAGGACAGTATTATGGAAATGGAAGAGGATGTAGATGAAGATGAAATGGGAGATACGATACTGCGTGAAGAGTTCGACAGAGCACTGAAAGACCTGAGTCGAAACACAGCTCCGGGAGTAGACAACATTCCATTAAAACTACTGACAGCGTTGGGAGAGCCAGTCCTGAGAAAACTCTACCGTCTGGTGAGCAAGATGTATGAGACAGGCGAAATACCCTCAGACTTCAAGAAGAATATAATAATTCCAATCCCAAAGAAAGCAGGTGTTGACAGATGTGAAAATTACCGAACTATCAGTGTAATAAGTCACGGCTGCAAAATACTAATGCGAATTCTTTACAGACGAACGGAAAAACTAGAGGAAGCTGACCTCGGAGAAGATCAGTTTGGATTTCGTAGAAATATCGGAACACGTGAGGCAATACTGACCCTACGACTTATCTTAGAAGCTAGATTAACGAAAGGCAAACCTACGTTCCTAGCGTTTGTAGACTTAGAGACAACTTTTGTCAATGTTGACTGGAATACTCTCTTTCAAATTCTGAAGGTGGCAGGGGTAAAATACAGGGAGCGAAAAGCTATTTACAATTTGTACAGAAACCATATGGCAGTTATAAGAGTCGAGGGACATGAAAGGGAAGCCGTGGTTGGGAAGGGAGTGAGACAGGGTTGTAGCCACTCCACGATATTATTCAATCTGTATATTGAGCAAGCAGTGAAGGAAATGAAAGAAAAATTTGGAATAGGTATTAAAATCCATGGAGAAGAAATAAAAGCTTTGTGGTTCGCCGGTGACATTGTAATTCTGTCAGAGACAGCATAGGACTTGGAAGAGCAGTTCAACGGAATGGATAGTGTCTTGAAAGGAGGGAATAAGATGAACATCAAAAAAAGCAAAACAAGGATAATGGAATGTAGTTGAATTAAGTCTGGTGATGCTGAGGGAATTATATTAGGAAATGAGACACTTAAAGTAGTAAAGGAGATTTGCTATTTGGGGAGCAAAATAACTGATGACGGTCGAAGTAGAGAGGATATAAAATGTAGACTGGCAATGGCAAGGAAAGCATTCCTAAGAAGAGAAATTTGTTAACATCGAGTATAGGTTTAAGTGTCAGGAAGTCGTTTCTGAAAGTATTTGTATGGAGTGTAGCCATGTATGGAACATGGACGATAAATAGTTTGGACAAGAAGAGAATAGAAGCTTTCGAAATGTGTTGTTACAAAAGAATGCTGAAGATTAGATGGGTAGATAACATAACTAATGAGGAAGTATTGAATAGGATTGGGGAGAAGAGAAATTTGTGGCACAACTTGACTAGAAGAAGGAATCGGTTGGTAGGACATGTTCTGAGGCATCAAGGGATCACCAGTTTAGTATTGGAGGGCAGCGTGGAGGGTAAAAATCGTAGAGGGAGACCAAGAGATGAATACACTAAGGAGATTCAGAAGGATGTAGGTTGCAGTAGGTTCTGGGAGATGAAGAAGCTTGCACAGGATAGAGTAGCATGGAGAGCTGCATCAAACCAGTCTTAGGACTGAAGACCATAACAACAACAAGAAGTCGGTGTGTTCCCTGAGATTATTATTGAGCGTGGCGTATTTGGTTTCGTCGACGATGATATTTAGCGAAATGAACGCACACTCAGCAGTGGAGAACCACAGCGTCGGCTGCTCTGTCCTGAATAGTGACGACCGGCCGGAGTGGCCGAGCGGATCTAGGAGCTTCAGTCTGGAATCGCGCAACCGCTACGGTCGCAGGTTCGAATCCTGCCTCGGGCATGGATGTGTGTGATGTCCTTACGTTAGTTAGGTTTACTTAGTTCGAAGTTCGAGGGGACTGATGACCTCAGAAGTTAAGTCCTATAGTACTCAGAGCCATTTGAATCATTTTGAACCTGAATAGTGGTAGTCTCAATTGAGACAAAAGTTTTGTGCGAATTCGAACGTCTGAAGGGCAGTGTGATCACAATCGGCCAGTTCAATGTTGAAAACACCCGGAGATGGTGGTCGTCGCACCCAACAGTTTGTGTGTTGGTAGGCGAGAGACGGGCGGGAGTTCAGAGACATTACACGACCTAGGAGGCGTGAACGATTCACGAAACATATGGTTAATGGCGACTTCCACTTAATGGTTAGGTACACACTGATGTGGATAGTAACTGACTGTTCGAGGATGCAGCTGTGCAAAATGCGACTGCTCGAGCAAGCAATGCTCCTCGGGAATTTCGTGAATTTGTACGTTAGTAGTTGGTACATGTTGTTTCACTGCACTGGGATGTGAATTCACAGGGTAATCTTATTCATAGGCTAGCAATAAGTTGTCTGTTGTCGGCCATTGTCGTGGCTTGGTGGCTGTTGATTCGTCGGCCAGTGTATCGTTTAACGTTGTGGTCCATTCGTGTTTTATCAATGGGCGGTTTTGAGCACAGTAAGTAAACTGTCGGTGCACTTCACACGAGGCTAATGCAGATGTGGTGGTGCTTGGAGCTGGATTGGTTGAAAATCCAGCGAAAGATGTTTGCAATGTTCATGCATAGTAGGCCATTCGTGGTGAAAATTCGCGTATTCCGTGTCGCAGTTGTAGCCGGTGTCACCACTTCGGCAAAATTCACTAGAAGACAGTTGGACTATATCAGTAACGAGATGAGAACGACGATATAGAAAGACAATTCATTGACAAACAGAATACCTGAAGCACGTCCATTCACAGACACAGCTCGAAACACACTGAAGTCTTTGGTTTAGTCACAGATACTGTAGTCGACGCTCGCTAGCGGTGCTCGTACGAGGGTTGGACAGGGGCAACTATTTATTTACAGCTCGTACAAAATAGATACGTGTTTCAAAATTTTACTGACCTTCAAAGTAGTCACCAGCATTTTGTATAACCCGTTGCCAGCGATGTGGAAGCCGTAAGATACTTTTAGCAGTGCCACTTGTGTTGTCATTTTGAGCGGCGCGGTCTATTGCCCGACGAATTTGTAGCGGTTCTGAAGCGAATGCCGTGAAGTGTTTCCTTCAGTTTAGAAATCGAGTTGAACTCACGAGAGCTTAAGTCAGGGGAGTGCAGTAGGTGGTGTAGCACTTAGCAGCAACATCAGTCAAACAAATCAGTAACAGCTTGCACTGTACGTGCTTGAGCATTGTCCTGCAAAATGATGGTCAGGTCCTGCAGAAAGTGTCATCATTTCTGTCTCTATGCTGTTCATTTTTGGAACGCAACCTACGACCAGCATAGAGACAGAAGTGATGACACTTTCTGCAGGACTTGACCATCATTTTGCAGGACAGTGCTCAAGCATGTACAGTGCAAGCTGTTACTGATTTGTTTGACTGACGTGGTTGCTAAGTGCTATACCACCTACTGCACTCCCCTGACTTAAGCTCTCGTGAGTTCAACTCGATTTATAAACTGAAGGAAACACTTCACGGCATTCTCTTCAGAACTGCTACAAATTCATCGAGAAATAGACCGAGCCTCTCTAACTGTCAACACAACTGGCACTGCTAAGAGTATCCCACTATTTCCACATCGCTGGCAACAGGTTATACACAATGCTGGTGGCTACTTTGAACGTCAGTAAAACTTTGAAACACGTATCTATTTTGTACGAGCTGTAAATAAATAGTTGCCAACCCTCGTAAGAATCGATCTCCCTAAAATAATTTTTCATTTTGTGCTGTTGTGTGCTTACACATGTAATAACATTTAGTTACGTATGAGCAAGATATATGAGCATATAACTCGATATTTGTGTGAAAAGTTTAAAATATATGTGTAATATTTCGTGAGAGAGATGACGAGTTTTGTAATAAATCGATAGGTTGCTATGTGAGCTGGTAACACAGGAGTCTGGACCAATGTGCAGTAAGAATAGTGAGCGGGTTATGCGCTGAGACGTAAACAGGTAACAGAATTTGCATTTTGTTTATATGTGAGGCACAGAGTGACAAGTGGACAACAAACCGTTCTCACATGTTCATCGTCGCCCGCAAATCTTCGTAGCACTATGACGTGGACTACTATGAAAAGACTGCGATCAAATGGAGGGTTTCCCGCGGTGCAACAAACTGCTTTGAAAATTTGCATCTGACTTCTAGTCTCATTGTTATTTTAATTGTTTCTGCTGAATTGAGATATGGGGAAATACGTACAGTATGAAAGTCTTTCAAGTAAACTGTTATCTATCGTGCTGTGAATTATGATGTAGGCACACTCACATGCGGATGGTGTACTGGCTGTTCGTACACTGACTGCTGTTACTGCTCATAGTTGAATTAATACGCAAAATGTCACAAAAGGGCTGTGAACTTAAAGACTTTTTCAAAGGAATTATTTCCTGCGGTGCAACGAATTGTAAAGCGGCTTCTTGCACGTGGTACGCATATTGATTGTTACTTCAAGTCTCAGTTGAATTAATACGCTCAGTTCCACACAAAGACTGTGAATTAAAGACTTTTCAAGTGAGTTAATTTTTCGTGCTGTAACGAGTAGGTTATCGAACACAGGAATTTTGTGTGCTGTTCACTATTCGCCACCCGCAACTGAATTGGTTTGTAGTATATCAAGCAGACGTCGAAGTAAACGACGTTTTACGTGAACTGTTTTCCTTTTCGACATGATACACAGAACACGAACCGTATGAGTAATGGAACGAGCGGTTTAATGGTGCAATTTTACCTTATGGTTATGTCTGTAAACAAGTTTTCATTCGTGGCGGGAGCATTAGTCACCCGCGATAAAGAGCTATTACTGTAACTTACCGGCAAGCTACAAACATTTTTTACCGCTTCCTGTTATAGGCGTACAGCTACGCAGTTCGCCGACATGCGGCAACGCCAGTTAAGCACTTTGCAGTGAACATTCTGGCTACTAAAGGACATTCTCGCCACAGTCGACGCTCTCTCTCTCTCTCTCTCACACACAAGCACACACAAACACATCGTACAATTCATTTGGATATAAATTTAATTAATAAATGTGTGATTATTTTATTGCAGTCCAATGATTTCCCATTGTTATATCCTAACTAGCTGAACACCCCTGTTGCCTGGGTACCTATTTATTCCAGCACTTTCCTGTTAGTCCACCACATTCTTCCCCTTATCTCTGCCCTTCGCTTCCTCTCTCTTCATCTCTTCATCTCCTCCTCCCACTGTTTCTCTGTTCATTTCCTCCTCTCACCTATCTTTGCCAATCTCTTCCTCCCCCTGTCTCTGCCCATTTCTTCCTCTTTCCTTTCACTGTCTATCTCCTAGCCCCCCCCCCCCCCCTCTGTCCATTTCTCCTCCCCTCACCACTGTCCATCTCCTCCCCCTCCAACCTGTGTATATCTCCTCCTTTCTTTCGCTGTCTATTCGTGTCGTCCTCCTTTCTTCTCTCTCCACCTCATCACGCTCATCCCAGTAGGATGTTCTTCGTTCCTACTCTCACAGCAATTGTTTCCAGATCATAATTAATATGTGTGTCAAACTTGGCTGAAATCGTTCCAGGGGTTTTGGGTGACTTTTTAACCCTGAATTTTCCGACGTACGCACATGTCAAATATACAGGGTGATTACAATTAAAGTTAACCTTTCAAAACGCTTTAGAAATAACACCACTGGTCAGAATGACGTCAAATTACAACGGAATATCATCGGAGAAATGGGAAAACGTATGACAGAAAAGAAAAAAGAGTGAAAATTGATCGATAGGTGGCGCTGTATGTGTCAGAATACGTAAATGAAAACACCTGTCACGCGCACGACCTATTGAAGTTGGTATTAACACGCCGGGTACACTGCTTTTCCCTCTTTCGCGTCTGCGACGTTCGCCATGACTGTCTCAATGCAGCATCGCGCTCTGCCTGTAAGGCTGTATTACAAGGTTGACGACTGTGCACGCGTCGCTCCGCTGAAGTTCCGGACACTGAAGGGTTCGAAAAAAGGCGTTGATCCGATGACTGCCGTGGGTCTGGAGAAAATGATTCGGAAATTCGAAAAGACGGGTTCTTTTGGTGTGCAACCTGGTAGAGGGAGGAAACGAATTGATTCGACATCAGTGGAAGCAGTGGCCACAGCAGTGCAGGAGCGGAGAAAAGAGCAAACGCCTAGTGTACGGAGAATTGCCGAACACTGGACATCCTCTTGAGCACGGTGCGTAAAATCCTACGAAACATGCTTCTTTGATTCCTTTCAAAATTACTCACGTGCACGAGTTTTTTTTTCTGTTGACTTGCCAGCAAGAGAGATCTTTGCTTTAGAATTTATTGCTCGCATGGAGGTGGACGATGAGGCAAGTGCTTCCGGTCCTGTTACCTGTACCGTCACCGGTAAGCGCTATGATTATCTTTTGCGCAACCACGTCATTCCAGCTCTCCAACAGCGTGGATGTGTGGATGGGATCATTTTTATGGAAGATGGCGCACCTCCGCACATTGCAAATCCAGTTAAGCAGCTGCTGAAGCGCCCTTTCGGAAATGCTAGAATTATCAGCCGTCACTTCCGTAAAGCCTGGCCGTCCCGATCACCTGATCTTAATCCGTGTGGCTTCTGGCTGTTGGGCTGTCTGGAAGATGTTGTGTTCAGTGTTCCGATTGCAAACTTGGCTGCATTGAAGGCACACATTGCGCAACACATTCTGAACGTGACCCCAGAAACATTTCAATCAGTTGTGGAACATGCTGTTTCTCGGTTTCAACTTGTTGCAGAAAACGGTGGACAGCATACTCAACATATTCTGCGCCAGTCACACAGACATTAATAATCCGATTTGATTTTGACTGATGCTTTTTATGCGGTTTTTACGCTCAGGACAATTAAAAACCGATTTTTCCCAACCGATATGATATGGCCTTGCCGTGGTGGATGGGCTTACTGTACACTAACAGTATCACACCTGTACACCCAAGCACACCTGAGTAGTACAGTTTGTTTAACGTCAGACCTACACCTTAGGCATCGCTGTATGACTCATTTTCATTTATAGTGACCACTATTAAATTATGATGCTTACAGAGCCATCTATTGCTACATTTTGTAACTATTTATTTTTATTCTGCCATATGTTTTCCTCCTTCTCAGATAATATTCCGTTGCAATTTGACCTCATTCTGACCAGTGGTGTTATTTCTACAGCGGTTTGAAAGTTTGACTTCAGTTATAATCACCCTGTATTTAACATGCGTTTAACGTACTTTACACGTAACTGTACACATATTTCACCCATATCTCTAGCGCATTTCGCCCTGCACTTTTATTTTGACGCAGAGAAAGGAAAGAGGAAGATTAATGTGTATGACGTCGTATCTCGTAAATCAATTGCCATTCAATGATAAAATGTTCTAGGTACAGCCAGTGTTATATGTGTCTACTGTCTGCGAAATGTGTTGTGAATAGAATTAGTAGTAAAGAAGTAATAAATTGAAACGTCATGCGTCGTGTGGCAGTTTTACTGCACGAACAGCGAAAACATAGTAGGCAATAAATTTGTTTATATAATTTTGGGGGGATTGTAAACAAGAAAAAGTTTCATAGAGATCTGAAATTATGAGTGCAAGTCGTTAAGTGCTCTCATCCTCAAATATTAGATGAGTCAAGTACGGCTGTTCGCTCGTCATGGCTACACTGCTGTTTCAACATCCTCCCTCCCCCTCCTTTTGATAGCTGGGTGGTTCTTACCCCCAGAACAATAATATACAGACAGTAAGTGATATGTGTATCAAGTTTGGTTGAAATCAGTCGCGAGGCCTACGAGAAATGTGGAACACACACACATACATACAGGGTGTTTCAAAAATGACCGGTATATTTGAAACGGCAATAAAAACTAAACGAGCAGCGATAGAAATACACCGTTTGTTGCAATATGCTTGGGACAACAGTACATTTTCAGGCAGACAAACTTTCGAAATTACAGTAGTTACAATTTTCAACAACAGATGGCGCTGCGGTCTGGGAAACTCTATAGCACGATATTTTCCACATATCCACCATGCGTAGCAATAATATGGCGTAGTCTCTGAATGAAATTACCCGAAACCTTTGACAACGTGACTGGCGGAATGGCTTCACATGCAGATGAGATGTACTGCTTCAGCTGTTCAATTGTTTCTGGATTCTGGCGGTACACCTGGTCTTTCAAGTGTCCCCACAGACAGAAGTCACAGGGGTTCATGTCTGGCGAAAAGGGAGGCCAATCCACGCCGCCTCCTGTATGTTACGGATAGCCCAAAGCAATCACACGATCATCGAAATATTCATTCAGGAAATTAAAGACGTCGGCCGTGCGATGTGGCCGGGCACCATCTTGCATAAACCACGAGGTGTTCGCAGTGTCGTCTAAGGCAGTTTGTACCGCCACAAATTCACGAAGAATGTCCAGATATCGTGATGCAGTAATCGTTTCGGATCTGAAAAATGGGCCAGTGATTCCTTTGGAAGAAATGGCGGCCCAGACCAGTACTTTTTGAGGATGCAGGGACGATGGGACTGCAACATGGGGCTTTTCGGTTCCCCATATGCGCCAGTTCTGTTTATTGACGAAGCCGTCCAGGTAAAAAAAATAGCTTCGTCAGTAAACCAAATGCTGCCCACATGCATATCGCCGTCATCAATCCTGTGCACTATATCGTTAGCGAATGTCTCTTGTGCAGCAATGGTAGCGGCGCTGAGGGGTTGCCGCGTTTGAATTTTGTATGGATAGAGGTGTAAACTCTGGCGCGTGAGACGATACGTGGACGTTGGCGTCATTTGGACCGCAGCTGCAACACGGCGAACGGAAATCCGAGGCCGCTGTTGGATCACCTGCTGCACTAGCTGCGCGTTGCCCTCCGCGGTTGTCGTACGCGGTCGCCCTACCTTTCCAGCACGTTCATCCGTCACGTTCCCAGTCCGTTGAAATTTTTCAAACAGATCCTTTATTGTATCGCTTTTCGGTCCTTTGGTTACATTAAACCTCCATTGAAAACTTCGTCTTGTTGCAACAACACTGTGTTCTAGGCGGTGGAATTCCAACACCAGAAAAATCCTCTGTTCTAAGGAATAAACCATGTTGTCTACAGCACACTTGCACGTTGTGAACAGCACACGCTTACAGCAGAAAGACGTACAGAATGGCGCACCCACAGACTGCGTTGTCTTCTATATCTTTCACATCACTTGCAGCGCCATCTGTTGTTGAAAATTGTAACTACTGTAATTTCGAAAGTTTGTCCGCCTGAAAATGTACTGTTGTCCCAAGCATATTGCAACAAACGGTGTATTTCTATCGCTGCTCGTTTAGTTTTTATTGCCGTTTCAAATATACCGGTCATTTTTGAAATACCCTGTATATATGTGCACCGATTTTTACAATATTCACACATACACACTATCTGATAAAAAGTAGTAGGACATTGGAACGTAATGCGAAACTGATCACTAGATGTCGCGAGAGGCAGCCGGTCAGTATGAAAGGAGGCAGGGACTACTGTGTATCATACGCCTGATGCCAGCACTTTGAAAGACTTTACCTGCACCGCTTCCTCTGTCATGTTAAAGCCGAACAGCTGCTCCCGTGAGAACAGTCTTGTTTCCAGCGGTAAACATGGACGACTCATAAACTGCTTCAGCTTTTGGCAGAGGATCCCGTCACAACTCTGCGTATATCTTCAAGCTCTCCTCCCGCGACACATCGTTGGCGTTCGAGTCTGGCTGGCATCAGGGGCTTCTGTACAAGTTTCTCGATATGGGAGTCACTCTTCAACGTATACGTCTCCTTCTCTCGTATCTAACTGAGCGCAGCTTCCATTATTTGGGCAGAGAGGAAGTCATTGGAGCATCAAATCCGAGCTGGCGTACCTCAGGAATCCGTCCTGGGACCGTTGATGTACACTCCTAGGTCCGACAGAGCCCAATTAGCCCCTTATGCCGATGATATGGCATTAGACAACCGCAGCACGAATGCTTTACACCTGCGTTACCATTTGTGACAAGTGTAATGGTCGCCTGGTCGTAGATATTGCTAATTGCTATAATCGCACTATTCCACTCCCATGTACGGAGCTTGTTAGCACTTGATGTTAGGTTGGCGCCATTAAAATGCATTGTAGTAATCACTGCTGCTTGCTGGATCGCTGCTGTGTCTCGATGTTGATGCTGGCTCTAAATCTGGTTGTCTAGGGTTAAAAAACATGAGGTCCCGTGTTTTGTTTTATGTGCTTTTGATGATAAAGGATGAACGAAACCAACAAATATGTAAACTTCAAATATTTATTTCTCTGGTGGCCATCTTAATTCCACTGTCCACCAAAGACTATGACACAACACAACTTCCTTTACATGTTCTTTGCATTGTTTGTCCACCTCAAACAATAACACACTAACACACTGTACCAAAGTGACATTCCGACTGCTTCTCGACCCTTCTTGCTGCTCGTATTTATAACATTGTCAAAGAACTACTAGAAAGAGATATAGTTTACAAGTCACATGTACATCTGTTATCATAATTTGTGCAGAAAAGTTATTAATTTGTATCGAGTGACATAATTTAACATGTTATTAAAATGACAGACAGATTTGTTGACTGGACAGAATAATTCTTTGTTACAAAAAGTCCGTTTTCTAGAAGTTTGTCAATTGACTTCTCTAATTTGCATAAATAAGTAATTAACATGAATTATTAAGAAATACATTGGTTTTCGTCTAAAACAGGATTGATTTCGTGAATACTAAGTGAAACCGCTCCTAGTGAACAAATAGGTTTCACTGGGTGATTTTTATTTAAGGAGATCCAAAATACCTAAGTTGTACACTATTTTTCGAACTTCATATTAATTATTTAAGATGAACTCAGTGTTTTTACATGATGACATTTGCTGTATCAGTGATCAAGTGATATTAACTTTTGTGTGGGTTAGTTATTCAGTATAATTTAATGGGTTGACTGTTTATGGAGACATGTTACGCAATCATTGTTAACATACACAATAACTTTTCTATAATCATAAATACTCGTTAAACTGGTTGAATTTGGAGGGTATCACATACTTCGGTACAGTAAAGCCTTTAATATGTTCCGTTACACAAGCAACCGGAGAACTGATGCAATGGAATACCAAATGGCGTCTAAAATTCAATGATGAGAAGACTCCAGCCATAGTGTTTGCCAAACGTCCAATCCCAGCATCAGTGCCACTGGTTACCACTTCTCATCAAAATAACACTGACCAAGCCTCGTGGCCAGCAGAAGATCCCGTGTACTGGGCACTTGTCTCTCGTCACCTGACGTTACGCCTGTCCTGTCCTGATGTCAAATTTGGCTTCTGACATGGCCGCCACCAGCGAGGTGCCGTGCTTCAGCATCAGTCCTCACTTTGACTTGTCTCAGCACTGATGCAGTCTCGGCACCAGCTGGCCTCAATCTGCACCAGCTTCTCGATGCAGTCATGGGACTGCTAGGACCACGTACTGAACTGGATCCACTCCAGTGGAGTCGCTCAATGCACATCAGCCCTAGGACGTCATCTGTGGAGATCATGGGCTCTACCCAGCTTGCCACCTCTCAGACTGCCCACAGCAGCCGCTGGCCGGGCTGACTTCACCTACCTCAGCAAGTCTACCGCAGCTGGGTGCTGCTAGCTCTGCTGACGTCGCACTCCACCTCTTCATCAGTTCTCCATTATGGGCACTGGCCGATTTTGCTGTACAGGATGAGCTGCCAGTAACATCTGTGCTATCTGCACAGCAGCAGTTTCGTAGCGTTGCCGCCATGGACCGCTATGTTTTTTACATAATCACTCGTGGGGTCCTGATATGTATTCCAGTCCTCTGCGTGGCCGTTTGAGAAAAGGAATTCTAATTTGTCAAAAGATGAGTTGTCAAAATACTATTTGTAAATACTTTTTTCGAATTATTATAATGTGTTTATTTAGTTGTATTTGTCATATCTGTTTAGGGTAAGCTACAAAGTGAATGATCTGAGCGTTTGTCGTGTTTGGTTTACTTCCCGTAGTGTAGGAAGCCGCCATATTGGCAAGTAGGATGTTCTTATTTTCGTCGCCCCATCTGTACCTAGATTCCTCCAGGGGACGAAATTTAGAACATACTTTTTCATTTTGTTTCAGATGCCATTTAGGAAGAAGTGGGACAGAGAGGCGATGAAATCGTCAATAACTGCTGTGAAAAATAAGGAAATGGGATATAAAGCTGCGAGTGAGACATTTAGTGTGCTTAGGGCAATTCTCAATGATTATATGAAGAAAGGAGAAGGGAAAGTGTGCTGAAGAGTTAACTGAAAAAGCTATTGGTAGAAACCAGTTTTTTCACGTGAGTTGTTGTTGTTGCTGTGGTCTTCAGTCCTGAGACTGGTTTGATGCAGCTCTCCATGCTACTCTATCCTGTGCAAGCTTCTTCATCTCCCAGTATCTACTGCAACCTACATCCTTCTGAATCTGCTTAGTGTATTCATCTATTGGTCTCCCTCTACGATTTTTACCCTCCACACTGCCCTCCAATGCTAAATTTGTGATCCCTTGATGCCTCAAAACATGTCCTACCAACCGATCCCTTCTTCTAGTCAAGTTGTGCTACAAACTTCTCTTCTCTCCAATCCTATTCAATACCTCCTCATTAGTTACGTGATCTACCCACCTTATCTTCAGCATTCTTCTGTAGCACCACATTTCGAAAGCTACTATTCTCTTCTTGTCCAAACTAGTTATCGTCCATGTTTCACTTCCATACATGGCTACACTCCATACAAATACATTCAGAAACGACTTCCTGACACTTAAATCTATACTCGATGTTAACAAATTCCTCTTCTTGAGAAACGCTTTCCTTGCCATTGCCAGTCTACATTTTATATCCTCTCTACTTCGACCATCATCGGTTATTTTACTCCCTAAATAGCAAAACTCCTTTACTACTTTGAGTGTCTCATTTCCTAATCTAATTCCCTCAGAATCACCCGACTTAATTCGACTACATTCCATTATCCTCGTTTTGCTTTTGTTGATGTTCATCTTATATCCTCCTTTCAAGACAGTGTCCATTCCGTTCAACTGCTCTTCCAAGTCCTTTGCTGTCTCTGACAGAATCACAATGTCATCGGCGAACCTCAAAGTTTTTACTTCTTCTCCATGAATTTTAATACCTACTCCGAATTTTTCTTTTGTTTCCTTTACTGCTTGCTCAATATACAGATTGAATAACATCGGGGAGAGGCTACAACCCTGTCTTACTCCTTTCCCAACCACTGCTTCCCTTTCATGCCCCTCCACTCTTATAACTGCCATCTGGTTTCTGTACAAACTGTAAATAGTCTTACGCTCCCTGTATTTTACCCCTGCCACCTTCAGAATTTGAAAGAGAGTATTCCAGTTAACATTATCAAAAGCTTTCTCTAAGTCTACAAATGCTAGAAACGTAGGTTTGCCTTTTCTAAATCTTTCTTCTAAGATAAGTCGTAAGGTCAGTATTGCTTCACGTGTTCCAACATTTCTACGGAATCCAAACTGATCTTCCCCGAGGTCGGCTTCTACTAGTTTTTCCATTCGTCTGTAAAGAATTCGCGTTAGTATTTTGCAGCTGTGACTTATTAAACTGATAGTTCAGTAATTTTCACATCTGTCAACACCTGCTTTCTTTGGGATTGGAATTATTATATTATTCTTGAAGTCTGAGGGAATTTCGCCTGTCTCATACATCGTGCTCACCAGATGGTAGAGTTTTGTCATGACTGGCTCTCCCGAGGCCATCAGTAGTTCAAATGGAATGTTGTCTACTCCCGGGGTCTTGTTTCGATTCAAGTCTTTCAGTGCTCTGTCAAACTCTTCACGCAGTATCTTATCTCCCATTTCGTCTTCATCTACATCCTCTTCCATTTCCATAATATTGTCCTCAAGTACATCGCCCTTGTATAAACCCTCTATATACTCCTTCCACCTTTCTGCCTTCCCTTCTTTGCTTAGAACTGGGTTTCCATCTGAGCTCTTGATATTCATACAAGTGGTTCTCTTCTCTCCAAAGGTCTCTTTAATTTTCCTGTAGGCAGTATCTATCTTACCCCTAGTGAGACAAGCCTCTACATCCTTACATTTGTCCTCTAGCCATCCCTGCTTAGCCATTTTGCACTTCCTGTCGATAACATTTTTGAGACGTTTGTATTCCTTTTTGCCTGCTTCATTTACTGCATTTTTATATTTTCTCCTTTCATCAATTAAATTCAATATTTGTTCTGTTACCCAAGGATTTCTATTAGCCCTCGTCTTTTTACCTACTAGATCCTCTGCTGCCTTCACTACTTCATCCCTCAGAGCTACCCATTCTTCTTCTACTGTATTTCTTTCCCCCATTCCTGTCAATTGTTCCCTTATGCTCTCCCTGAAACTCTCTACAACCTCTGGTTCTTTCAGTTTATCCAGGTCCCATCTCCTTCAATTCCCACATTTTTGCAGTTTCTTCAGTTTCAATCTGCAGTTCATAACCAATAGATTGTGGTCAGAATCCACATCTGCCCCTGGAAATGTCTTACAATTTAAAACCTGGTTCCTAAATCTCTGTCTTACCATTATATAATCTATCTGACACCTTTTAGTATCTCCAGGATTCTTCCAGGTATACAACCTTCTTTTATGATTCTTGAACCAAGTATTGGCTATGATTAAGTTATGCTCTGTGCAAAATTCTACAAGGCGGCTTCCTCTTTCATTCCTTCCCCCCAATCCATATTCACCTACTATGTTTCCTTCTCTCCCTTTTCCTACTGACGAATTCCAGTCACCCATGACTATTAAATTTTCGTCTCCCTTCACTACCTGAATAATTTCTTTTATCTCGTCATACATTTCATCTATTTCTTCATCATCTGCAGAGGTAGTTGGCATATAAACTTGTACTACTGTAGTAGGCATGGGCTTTGTGTCTACCTTGGCCACAATAATGTGTTCACTATGCTGTTTGTAGTAGCTAACCCGCACTCCAATTTTTTTATTCATTATTAAACCTACTCCTGCATTACCCCTATTTGATTTTGTATTTATAACCCTGTAATCACCTGACCAAAAGTCTTGTTCCTCCTGCCACCGAACTTCACTAATTCCCACTATATCTAACTTTAACCTATCCATTTCCCTTTTTAAATTCTCTAACCTACCTGCCCGATTAAGGGATCTGACATTCCACGCTCCGATCCGTAGAACGCCAGTTTTCTTTCTCCTGATAACGACATCCTCTTGAGTAGTGAGTTAGAGGCTGAGTTAGTGTCTTATTGTAAGGTGTAACACGTCCGTATTTTATGTATTCCGCTCGATCGGGACCTACTAGCAGCCCAAATGAATAATTAAATAATGTGACCGTGTACCTAATGGGGCTGGCAATCGGAATGGACTGCTACGGAGTTGTTACATTCCATTTTGTCCTTCTCAATGCTTTAATAATGAAATGTCTGGTGATAAGAATAACGCCAACACAGCTTCACTAATCAAGACCTATATTCGTCTCAAGAACAGAAGAAAAAGGAGACAGCCACTGCCTTCGTCATACACTTTTAATAACGGTTAATATCAGCACAGGCTTCTTCGTTATTTATATTCGTCACACGCTGATACAATCACTGCAATCCAACACTGCAATCCAACACTGCAAATCCAAAATAATGCCGGCGCGGTAGACGCGAAATCAAAATAACGGCACAGAAATATCACTCATCACTCTCGTAATTATACTTTATCACTTTCCCGTATTATTCTAACACAAAGGGGTTAAACCACGGCGATGGCCACTCCATTTGTCGGTAAACCTTGAATTACAACAACTGCTGGCTTCCGCACAGCTCGGCCCGCCACACGGGACCACTCACTCAACTCTCCACTCGCTCTCGCAACATGACACACTAATCGATAGTTAGCCCTGTCGACCTGTGCCGAGTGCAAACTTACAGTAAGGGCCTACGGACCCCTTACAAAGGACATGGAGAAATATTTACTCTGAATGTTCTAAGGCCTTTCAGCTTGCTGTACGCAATAATGATGCTCACAAATTTTCAGTCGGGCAAAATGCAGCTGGACGGAAGTCGTCGCGTCTGTTTCTTCAGAGACATCAGACGCCTTCTACACGAACGCCGCAATACTTGCCACTAGCTAGGGAACAAGGTTTCAACGAGGAAAGTGTTTAGCTCTTTTTCTCTATTCTGAAGCCCGAGTTGAAGAAAATACAATTTAATCCTCTTAAAGTGTTCAACGTAGGTGAAACCAGCATCACAGAAAGATAGTTGCTATGAAAGGGAAGAAGTCTGTCGTTTACAGAGAGAGGTGCACTAGTGACGGTTGTTTCGTGCATACCGGCATCAGGTACACTTATACCTCCTCTTACGATTTTTTCCAGAAAGCTGATGAAGAACGAACTCATGGACGGAGCTCCACTTGGGTCAATAGGAGCAGCGAATGAGTCTGGGTGAATCACAAGTGACCTTTTTGAAAAATGGTTTCGACATTTCATTTCAATTGTAAAGCCATCAAAAGAAGATCCTATTGTGTTAATATTGGACGGCCACTATTCACATTCTCGCAGTGTGAATTTAATTAACACTGCTCGTAATAATGTTGTTGCCACAGTCTGCTTAATCCTCACTCCACTTCAAAAGTGCAGCATCTCGATGTATCGTTCACGTTTACTTTTAATACAATGTGTGCGCATGCAACACAGAATTGGTTGTCTAACCATCCTGGCAAGATTGTTGGTAACCTGCAGATTGCACAGCTATTCAATGAAGCCTGTGAAAAGGCTGCGGTTGTAAAAACTGTCGTGAATGGCTTTAAGAAAACTGGGTTTCTGCCTTACAAGCCGAATGTGTTTGGCCCAGAAGACTCTTCGGCGGTTGCTGACGCCTTCTCAGCTCCTGACTCACGTGCAAAAAATCAACCCTCAACAATCACAGCTATACAGCAAGCCTTTCCAACCGCTCAACCTTCAAGCAGCACACAGATGCCACAGTTGACAGCAGTTAGCCCAGGAGGTACCGCAGGGGCGCCTGTTATCCATTCACCTTCATCTGAGCGACGAGGCAGTGCTTCTCTTACTGCAGGCTCATCTTACAAGATGAAACTACGGCAATCTCAAGAGAAAAAACAATCGTAATGAGAGAAAACGGTTAGACCAAATACCGAGGACATTGCCAGGAAATGTAAAGAAACCGTTAAAAACAAAAACAAAACTTGAAACATCCAGTAACTTTGATGTCGACGGTGATGTCCCATGCCAAGATTCAAGTGGAAGCGAGGATAATGAAAAAGATGCGGAGGGCTCCATTTGCTTAAAACGGTTTCCTCAAGAAAATCATGGGGAAAAATGGGTGCGTTGCGCTCAATGTTTCGTGCGGCAACACGAAATGTGCTCAATAGCAAAGGAAAAAAAATGCGATTCATGTTTGGAAGGGTAAAAAATAATCATACAGTTGCTAATCAACGTTTTTTGTACCAAAAATGAACGTTTGTAACTTGTACGTAACATAAATAAATATTGTAACCTGTCTTTATTATTATTATATTACTGCCTTTGTGAGGTGCCGGGGCTAGAAGTGTATTTAACACCAAATTCTTCTAGAATTTTCATATGTAAATGATGCTCTAAGCCCCCCTATTCTAACACCGACTTTTGCTGTTGCACATGGATTAAGAAGAAACGCGAACTGACTGTAATCGACCCTGCAAGTGGAGTAGAAAAGAGTTTGGCACCTGCAATAATTTAACTTGATAGACATTAATTAAATAAAGGAAAGTTTCATTAACATAGTGGGAAATGAAAGGGTTGCCCTACCGATTAACAGAATGAAAGTTCTGTCCAAAATAACAATTTGATTTATTATGACTAAACTCAAAATAAGAAACAAAACACATGAAACATTTACAATACATCAAATTGGATCAAATTGGATACTCAATTAAATGCTGTGAAGGTGAAGTTGTCCATAAACTAGATCGTGACATTTATGACGAAGTGGTATGTGGAGCCAATTCTTTGCAACTCAAATCTTAAGAGAAACACACAGCCAACCCAACATTAATTGCTGCTACAGTACTGAGAAGTCAGACAATGAACACCCAAGACAGAACAAAGTTAGAAAAGACGAACAAGTGCGCTCTGCTGAGCTCTGATTATGACCTAGGAAAATTCCCTAAGCTGCGGACATACATTACCAAGCTGTCTTCTTAAGTGCAAGATCGTGTTGATCTGGCATACCGGAAGTTGCTTCGACGTCCCGTCGTGGTGATGATAATGTTGCGAGTATAGCGTGAAACAAATTATCCTGGTCTGGTTGTTCCAGACTAAAGACTTCTTAACAATACAAATGACTCTCTGAGGGAGACGAAGAAGACCCGCCACACAATCACTGACGGTACAGTGATTGATTTTAACAAGCGTAGTCACACAGTAACTCCGATACAGTCAACTTTAGCCAAAACTGCTCAAGACAGACAAGATAGGCCGCTTGTACGCAGAACGCTCAATTCCCAACTGTACTCGGAAAGTTACGTTGAAGTCGAAACTTCAGCAACTTCGTTGAACAGTTTCAATTAAATAAAAGTATATTAGACAGCCAACGGAAGGCAGGCTGTCCAGAGCAGTGAGAGCTCAGACTTGTAACCTATTCCGACCGAAAGGCGAGAGCTGACTCTCTCAAGAGCACCCGTACAAGCCGAACACAGAACATTGCCACCCCCACGACAGTGGTCGTGGTTAAACGTTCCAATCAGCAACCCGAAACCCGGTGGAAAATTCCCCTCTATTGCCGACACAGTACTATTCCACCAATGGAGATACTTGGCGCCAATTTCTGCGCCGATTTTGCTACGTCACGGAGCTATTCCATGAGCAAGCCAATCACAGTTATGGTTTTGCAGAAAACGCGGGAATTTTCCCACCAAGACTGCCTGGGAACACAAGTCATTCCCACACCTCGCTGGTAGCCCGCCAGAAGGTGTTTTCACTAAGTTTCTGTGAAGTAACGGAATCTCTAGCCCAGCCGCTCCGTCAGGCCCCTGTGGGCGTTTCGCTGCTGCTCTTATGACAATGTCGGAGTCTGGAAAGCATCCACTCGACTCCCTGACACCTGTTGGCTTATCCCTTTCAAAATCAGCAGAACCCACCTGTCACCGGACCACTCGGGTGACTAGAGACGCTTCGTGGGAAGTCCGCGTGTGAAGGAATAGCAACTTTTCACCGCATGCTTAGAGAGGAAAATCGAATTACTCAGTGTAAGATAGAAATATGAGAGGGGGCTCATGCCACCTCTCACCTTGTTTTTAAACTATTAATGCCTCTTTTACAAGACATAGTTCGAATGGTTCAAATGGCTCTGAGTACTATGGGACTTAAATTCTGAGGTCATCAGTTCCCTAGAACTTAGAACTACTTAAACCTAACTAACCTAAGGACATCACACATATCCATGCCCGTGGCAGGATTCGAACCTGCGACTGTAGCAGTCGCGCTGTTCAATACTGTAGCGCTTAGAACTGCTTGGCCACACCGGCCAGCCAAGACGTAGTAGCAGGGGACGAAAATAGGACCACTTTTTCAAGTTTGGTAAAAGCACATTGTTTTTGAAGTTTTTTTGTTAAGATAACAAATCGTTTCTGGTATATTTTGAGCTAAATTCCATGTGTAGGCTTAAATGTTGGTGTTATATAAATTTTTTTGGGAATAATTGATTTAAAGATATGGTTCAGAGGCCAAAAATAGAGTGGGGGACGAAATGTAGCGGCTTTACCTTATCGTATGGTATGGTTTTTTTTGTCTTCCTTGATGCAAAACTGACTCAAAACAGCGTAACCAGGTGCTGGAATTCAGAAAGGCATCATCTTTATATTGCTCCAGGTTCCCTCAGAACAATGGACATGATAGAAGATAAGCCTAGGGGCAGGACATAGTGGGAGAATATATCAGGTGTTAGAGACTTCCGACGAATAAGAATTATAGAGTAGTGTTGAATGGTGTTAAGGAACATAGATTGTAACTTGGAGAGCGCATGTGGTTAAATACGTCAGTAGGATAGAGGGAATCATGGATCACGGTACACTGGACAGGGCTGTCGGGGTGAGAGGTAAAGTTTAGAGTTTAAGCGATAGATCTCCGATTCCTGCGGACATTAATCTTGAAGTTAAGTATAAAGTTTAAGGACGGTAGCACGTAACAAAAGGTAGGTATCTAGTTTCATAATGTTTGACGATCTTTCCCAGGTTCCCACATTTCTATTCATATGAGACGTTTTGCACTGCTGCAACATGGAGAGGTCGAAACAAAGACGCTGTGCTGCGAGTAGTGATGGGGAATAGGAAAATAGAGGATAAACAATATATAAGAGCTGTGGGAAAGTAGAGATTAGAAATGTAAATACAAATAGAAAAATGTAATTACAGTAAGTTCACATGTACAGTAGCAGAGTAAAATCTGGAATACCGAATTCAGCCCATATGGAGGGGAACTGTTGCAGTCTAAGCTCGAATGGGCCACAACAGACAGGCATGTGGGCCACCAGCCGTCTGTTTCCAGTGTGAGGAACTGTAATACTGCTGCCTAGGCGTTCTGCACCCCAGACTCTGCCCTGCAATGGGCTGGGTTGCTACACGCCAACACCTGGGGCAGTAATTTTCAGGCGTACGTGACAACAAGCAGGTCTTTCTGTCACAAAGCCGATTGGACACATATACCTGGGCCTCAGGCAAGGTGAGGACCACTTGCACTGGGGACTTATCAAGCAGGGTTTCTTGTCACAACGCCGATTGGACGCGTATACCTGGGCCTCTGCCCAGGGAAGGATCACTTGCACTGGGGACTTATCTCTCGTCAGGCGACGTTAGACCTGTCCTGTCCTACGTCAGATTGGGCTTGTGACGTGACCACCGCTGTCGTCGCGTTGTACCTCATCTTTGCTCCCGACTTCGACTGCAGTCTCAGCCCCAGCTCAGCATTATATGGTTGCATTCTCCGGCTATTAGACGCAGTCACATGATCTCAGGCGTCGAAAGTGGGTCCAGTGTGCTGGGATGGTACAGCGCACGTGAACGCCTAGCATCCAGCTATCTCCGGTGATCTTCTCTCGAGATAATGCGTTTTGGAACACAGCTGTGTTATTTATCAATTACAGCATCATCTACCGCACGACGACAGAGGTGTTACATACAAAAATCACGTATTTTGTCCGGTAGAATCTGAATCTTTAATAAAAATGAGATGTTTCTATTTAAGATTTCAAAGAGTTCCGTCGCTCCACCTTCGGGGGAGGGGAGGCGGTGAGGGTGTCAGGTGTGTCAACATTGGTATCTGAGGATCGCATTTTTAAAAATATTGACACGTATTTTTCGTTTTTTTAATCCGATGTGTAGTTTTTGAGATATTTCGTCCTCTCGACATAAAAATGTCACCCTCTATACTGTCACTGCCTTTCCGACTTTCGCACCGTTTCATAGATCACATTTGCGGACGAACTGAGGCAGTACTAAGTCAGAGGTCATTCGAAGGACACAGCCAGTGTGAGAACGTGAACTTTCGCAAAGAGACACGCTCTCAGTCGTCGCGTGCTTTAAGTGCAGACGGTCGTAAATAACGTCGCAAGTAGACAGACGGCCACAACTCCCGCAGCTGTGGACGCGGACTCGGCAGATCGTCGTTTCCCAATGTTGGTGCACTTAAACTGAAAGAACTAGAGTGTCCTTAATAACCCACCACAGAGGTCTTAGCACGGTTAGAAATCCTCTACGAGATGTTGTTGTTGTGGTCTTCAGTCCTGAGACTGGTTTGATGCAGCTCTTCATGCTACTCTATCCTGTGCAAGCTTCTTCATCTCCCAGTATCTACTGCAACCTACATCCTTCTGAATCTGCGTAGTGTATTCATCTCTTGGTCTCCCTCTACGATTTTTACCCTCCACACTGCCCTCCAATGCTGAATTTGTGATCCCTTGATGCCTCAAAACATGTCCTACCAACTGATCCCTTCTTCTAGTCAAGTTGTGCCACAAACTTCTCTTCTCCCCAATCCTATTCAATACCTCCTCATTAGTTATGTGATCTACCCATCTAATCTTCAGCATTCTTGTGTAGCACCACATTTCGAAAGCTTCTATTCTCTTCTTGTCCAAACTATTTACCGTCCATGTTTCACTTCCATACATGGCTCTACGAGATATCGGTGGATAAATAGCAATCGTGTCTTAGTTTAACATTAACTAGTTTTGAACCATCGAAGACGGCTCAGTTTTAAAAAAGAAGAGCCACCTATCTGTTAGGGCGGCTACACGCGTGACTGCTTGCTTGACAAGCACGCATGTGCAAACGTGCTTCCCGAAGCATGCTTCAGCGTAAGTACAATATCTTTCCGCAAGCATCAAGAAAGTACAAGCAGCTTGACCCTTGATCGAATTTCGATTATGCATGCTTAAGCGAGGCTACAGATGTGTGCATCATTTACCGTGAGCACTTCGAATGGGAAGGCTCGTGCAAGCATTCGTCAGTGATTTTCGTTTGGTCATATTAAAGTACATTCTGTATAACGGTTGTACTGTAATGTTGGACAAATCAAAGAATACAATATTCCACGAAGAAAAAGGGAAGGAAATAAGCAGTACTGTGAGACAGATGCCGTAGCGCGTCTACCGCGAATAAAAAAATGGTTCAAATGGCTCTGAGCACTATGGGACTTAACATCTGAGGTGATCAGTCCCCTAGAACTTTGAACTACGTAAACCTAACTAACCTAAGGACATCACACACGTCCATGCCCGAGAAAGGATTCGAACCTGCGACCGTAGCAGCAGCGCGGTTCCGGACTGAAGCGCCTAGAACCGCTCGGCCACCGCGGCCGGCTTGCCACGAATAGTTAATATGAAGATAATATTTTTGTTATGAAACTTCCTGGCAGATTAAAACTGAGTGCCGGACCGAGACTCGAACTCGGGACCTTTGCCTTTCGCGGCCAAGTGCTCTACCAGCTGAGCCGGCCAAACACGACTCACGCCCCCTCCTCACACCTTTAATTCCGCCTGTACCTCGTCTCCTACCTTCCAAACTTCACAGAAGCTCTCCTGCGAACCTTGCAGAACTAGCACTCCTGGAAGAAACGATTTTGCGGAGACGTGGCTTAGCCACAGCCTGGGGAACGTTTCTAGAATGAAATTTCATTCTAGAAATATTTTTGTTTCTTTATCCATTCTTTACTCCACATATCGCTTTTCCCCTTTTGTTTTCTTTTTTTTCCCTCTTTTTTCGTAACACAAGCGGAAGGGCTGCCAAAGCCAGCGCATCACTGTTTGAGCTCTACATTTTCTGAGAAACAGACTGATGCTTGGACAAATCTGCTTGAGCTGTGTCGAGGGGGGGGGGGGGGGGGGGGGGAAGAATTTCTGCATGCCTGCGCAGGCAAGCGTGCCTGTGAACGATGCAGTTACGTGTGTGGCCACCTTTGCAAGACCTAGGTTTTTGTGTTACAGAAAAAGAAGGGAGAGGCTCCGCTATGTTAGTTTTGTACCTCACTTTATTGTTTAGGCAAGTTTCTGTTTTAATAAATTACACTGTGGTGATGTTACAAAATGATTTCCTAGTACACTAATATGACAGTGCCCCGCGATACATGGAACCTGCAGCTTGTGACATGCAGCAAATTAGCGATTGATCACACAGCGAAACATTTTCAAGAACGAAATTTTTGAGTTCTTTTTTCTTTCTGCTACCACAATATTTTTAATATTCCTTCATCCCAAGTAGCTGTAAAATAGGAATCGCGCAGACTTCAAAATAAGCGTAATGGTTTCCAGATCTGTATAATCGAGAGGTAATGACTCAAACTTCAAACATTAAACTTATCTTTCTTTATTACAGAATGGGCCAATTGCAGACCGCTTAGAATCTAAGACTGGTACAGTCTCTTTCTCCTTATCTTCCTACAGCTTCTTCATGCATTGGCTGATGGTGTATAGGTACGTAAAGGAAAAGCCCCAACACGCTACGATAAACACTAGCGCGGCCACTGTATTCGTCGGCAAAAAGATATTTTGCTACGCCGGAAGGCGAAAGACAAATGATGGCAACCTTTTTCATTTTTTTGAAGATTATTAGAAAGACTCTGTCGTTAGTTCTCGCGGCGAGAAGACGTATTATTGTAAGAAGTGTGTAGTAGACATTGAATTATCTGAATAATAATTTTTATGCAAATATGAAGTGTGAGGATTCTTATTAGTGCAAAACCACGAAAGTTTTCATTTCCTTCCGCGCATTATGCTAATGTCATGTCACTAGCTGCCTGCATCTGAAGAGGAAGTCCGATTAAGGATCAATATTGTACACACGGTCAAGCATGAGAACTAATTATACAGGAATCGATGTAACTTAAAAGTGAAGGACAATGCATTCCCTTAAACATCTATAAGGAATCAAAATGACAAAAGCGAGAAAAATCAATTTGTTTAATTAATTATATTTTATTTCTTTTTTAATATAAAATTTGCACAATGGCCTGCCAATATTCATTTGACATCACCCGCCAACATTATGATTCTTTTTGTTGGATACGAAATTTAACAGTATTGATCATTAGCCTGAAATTTTCTCTGTCCAGAAGACACCATAAGACGTTAAGTTTTCTCAAAACCATTGCTGTCTCTTCCAACCATCCTGTGGTGTTTTTTAATATGAAAATGAATTGCAAAATTTCTTCGTTAGTGTGCTGTCATTCATACTGTAAATATGACCGCAAAACTTTAATGTCCTCTTCCTAATTGTGTCTCTGAGTGTTCCTATGTTTCTGTATAGATCTTTATTTCTCCTCTTCTTCTAGTTCTTATCTTTGTTCTTTTGTGCTCCTAAAATTTTTCTGAGTATTTTCCTTTCGATCTTTGCCAGTCTTTTTTTCATCAAAGCTGTTAGGCATTCAGATCCATAAGGTGCTTCCAGTTTAATGACTGTTACATAGTGTTCAATTTTTGCCTGGAACGATACTGATCTGTTGTTACATCGTTTTGGGTGAGATTGTATGTAAATTGCACTTTATTACATATTACTTGTAGTGTTATATAATCCATTTGATTGTATCCATTGTCTCAAATATTTAAACTAAAAATTCTTTTGATGTTCCAGTGTTGTGTTTGTATATACTTCTCTCTGTTGTATTTATGTTCAATGTATTCTGTTCTCTTACAAGATATTATTAATCGGGTTTTACCTGCCGTCACCAAATGCGGGACAGCTCACCTCTGATTTTCCTCTTCCTTGTCCTACATGGATTCCTTCGCTGTTTTTCTCTCGCAGTTCTTTATACCACTCTCTCGCGAGCTTGTCTAAGAACAGACCAGAGAATCGGCGAGAGCCCATCGCCCTGCCGAACACTTGTGTTAATTTTGAAGGGTCCTGAAATTTCTCCGAGAAATTTAACTTTTTAAGTTGTGTTTGTGTCTGTTTCACTAACTGTCTGGTGGTTATGTCAATACCTGCTTCTTCCAGTATCGGCCGCGGTGGTCTCGCGGTTCTAGGCGCGCAGTCCGGAATCGCGCGACTGCTACGGTCGCAGGTTCGAATCCTGCCTCGGGCATGGATGTATGTGATGTCCTAAGGTTAGTTAGGTTTAAGTAGTTCTACGTTCTAGGGGACTGATGATCACAGCTGTTAAGTCCCATAGTGCTCAGAGCCCTTCTTCCAGTATCAATAATACTGTCTGTCTGCAGAATTGAAGGCTTTTTTTAAAATCAATGAATGTAACGAATGTCTTAAGCTTATCTATAGCTCAAGATTGATCGACCTGTGTATATCTTCAACAGAGTGACTGGTAATACGCTCC
The DNA here is from genome assembly GCF_023864275.1 of Schistocerca cancellata. Lineage (NCBI taxonomy): Eukaryota > Metazoa > Arthropoda > Insecta > Orthoptera > Acrididae > Schistocerca > Schistocerca cancellata. The sequence goes on from NC_064627.1 coordinate 1,094,134,028, forward strand.
CACACTACCGCGCAATAGTCTCGTAAATGAAGGATGTCTGAAAAATACTACATATTCCTACGGGAGGCAGCATTTGTCAGAACTAGAAGAAAAGTTCCAATAATTGTATGTCCACAAAGATTTATGAGAGCCGTTTACTTGTGACGAGTAATGTATAGTGTTCGGTGGTCTAGGTCGTCTTACTGTTTCAGCACTGCTGATGCCTGAACGGTTGTAATTTGCAGGACACTGACGGTGGCAACGAAACCAGTCATAACAGTCCAACGGTACGCTATGTCGGTCGGTTGGGGCTGTGCTGCCCCTGCTCTAAGTTAGCAGAACAAGATACGTGCGAACAAACTGTACTGTGACGTCACCGCCTCACCTGTCCAACCTCGACGGCCACTGACATCCTGACCGGCGAGGTGACCGTTACAGTGTTACGAGTTAACCGACGGCAGTAATCGACAGGCCAAAGAACCGTATGCAGAATGACACGCGCAACTCACCATGTTCATCAGGCTACTCCAGCGGCTTGAAGACACTGGATCATTCCAGCTCCAAGAACAACCGACCGCTTAAACCTCGCACAATTCTTCTCACACCGTAGGTGGATGTGCAGGTGTAGTTGACGATTCTGAAACAATCGTGTGAAGCGTTGAAATTCAAGAAGCTATAAATCCTTCTCTTCCGTGGCCAGCTGTGCACGTGCAATTGCTTTATCCCTATCATATGCAAAGTGTACAAAGGAACTGTATGAATATCAAGAACTCGGATGGAAAACGCCTACTGAGCAGATAAGGGAAAGCTCAAAGATAGGAGCACGTAGGGGGGGGGGGGGGCGGGAGGGGGCTATACAAGGGAAATGAAGCAGAAGGCAATATTGTAGGAATGGAAGAGGAAATAGATGAAGACGAGATGGGAGATATAATACTGCGAGAAGAATTTGACAGAACACAGAAAACCCAAGCCGAAACAAGGCCCCTCGAGTAAAAGAATTTCCGTTAGAACTACTGACATCCTTGGGAGAGCAACCCATGACAAAACTCTTCCATCTACTAAGTAAGTTTTATAACACAATGGAAATACCCTCGGGCTCCAAAAAGAATGTGAAAATTCCGATTCCGAAGAAAGTAGGTGCTGACCGCTGTGAATATTACCGAATTATTAGGTTGATAAGTCATGGCTGCAAAATAGTAACACGAATTTTGTACAGAAGACTGGAAAAACTGGTAGACGGCAACCTCGGGGAAGATGAGTCTGGATTCCGAAAAAATGTAGGAACACTCGAGGCAATACTGACTCTACCACTTATCTGAGAAGACATGTTAAGGGGCTCCGGAAAGGCTCAAAATCATGAAAAGTTCAATTTTTACTTTTTTGCGTTTTCTGAATCTGCAGACTATTACCTTTTAATATATATATATATAATTTATTCAATTCCGAAGACTACAACTATTTTTAAATTTTTTTTGAAATGTGTTCTACATGGGCGTGACCCACTGTGGCGCTGTTAAACTGCTGTCAAATGGTGTTATTATTAACGTCCGTGTTCATCAGGTACATTTTAGTGATGTGAGATAAAGTATGTGTTGTGGCTAACCTGTGATGGTTCAATATATATCGCTGGTGTGATTGTCGATTGTTTCATGTTTATTTACTCTGTCGTTATCTCGAAAATATTCGTAATTAATTCTGTTTCTTGAGTCTCTGTTTTGTTGAAGTATAATAATGAGTAAAAGTAAAGTTATTAGAAATCCTCTGAAGGCTTTTAAGAAAAGGAGAAATGTTGGAAAGCCAAAGGTATGTGTTATTACTGTAAACAATAAAGACGATAACTAAGAAAGTATCGCCCACATGTAACGACGCAGAACGCCTTCGGGCTGCAGACAGGGCTGTAAAGAGTCAAGAAATACAAGCAAGAGTAAACAGGAGGAGGAACAAGAGGAAGCTGGAGGAGGAGTTTGCAGAGGATGAAGATAATCCATCCTATGGACCTGGAATGCACTAAAAAGTTAATCCAATCTTTGTCGCTCGATTCCCAAAACTTTTATTTTCTCATACTAATTACATGTTTTCTAAGGATCTTCCAAACATATTTGTTTCAAACTTTCAGTAAATGTTACACAGTACCTTCTGCATAATTTAACACAGCCTTTTTCCAAAAACATGTATATTTTTGAATATATAAATAAAAAATTGCAAAAAAATGTTGTGAATTTTCATTACAATTGAAAAAAATCATCTTTAATAACTGAACTAAAATTTTGTAAAATCTCTGTGTTAAGTTGTAGCCCATATTCCAATAAATAATCTGTAAAAAGTTCAACTTCCTACCTAAAATACTTTGTGAGGAAAGATGTAATTTATAAGTGTTATTTTAACATTGCAAGTATAGGGCGTTCCGGAGCCCCTTAAGGAAAGGCAAACCAACGTTTATAGCATTTGTAGACTTGGAGAAAACTTTTGGTAATGTTGACTGGAATACTCTCTGTGAAATTATGAAGCTATCAGGGGTAAAATAACAGGGAGCGAAAGACTATATACAACTCGTACAGCCGCTCGGGGTAGCCGCGCGGTCTAGGGCGCCTTGTCACGGTCAGTGCGGCTCGCCCCGTCGGAGGTTCGAGTCCTCACTCAGGCCTGGGTGTGTTGCTTGTTCATAGCGTACGTTAGATTAAGTAGTGTGTAGGCTTAGGGACCGATGACCTCAGCAGATTGGTCCCATAAGACCTTACCACAAATTTCCAAATTTTTTCCAACTTATACTGAAACCGAACCACACTTATTAGCGTCGAGGGGCGTGAAAGGAAAGCAGTGGTTGAGAAGGCAGTGAGACAGGGTTAGCGAAACAAAGGTAATGGAATGTAGTCGAATTAAATCAGGTGATGCTGAGGCAATTAGATTAGGAAACGAGACCTGAAGTTTACTATTGAGTTTTCCTGTTTAGGCGGCAAAATATCTGGTGGTGGGCGAAGAAGAGAGGATATAAAATGTAGACAGGTTGTGCCAAGAAAAGCGTTTCTGAAGAAGAGAAATTTGTTAACATCGAGTGTAAATTTGAAATTCAGAAAGTCCTTTCTGAAGTATTTGTGTGGAGTGTACCCATGTATGCAAGTGAAACGTGGACGACAAACAGTTTAGAGAAGAAGGGAATAGCAGCTTTCGAAATGTGGCGCCATGGAAAAATGCTGAAGATTAGATGGGTAGATCACGTAACTAATGAAGAGGTACTGAATAGAATTGGAGAGAAGAGAAATTTGTGGCACAGCCTGAGTAGAAGAAGGGACCGGTTGGTAGAACACATTCTGAGGCATCAAGGGATCACCAATTTAGTCCTGGAGGGAAGCATGGGGGGGGGGGGGGGGGGTAAAAAAATGGCTCTGAGCACTATGGGACTCAACTGCTGAGGTCATTAGTCCCCTAGAACTTAGAACTAGTTAAACCTAATTAACCTAAGGACATCACATCCATGCCCGAGGCAGGATTCGAACCTGCGACCGTAGCGGTCTCGCGGTTCCAGACTGCAGCGCCAGAACCGCGCGGCCACTTCGGCCGGCGAGGGGGTGTAAAAATCGTAGAGACTTTCTAACGTGGGCACCTCTGTCTTGTTGCAACCCTTGTTCACTCAAGTGCGAGCAGCCCTTAGCGGCTCGCCATCTTATTTACAACTATTCATGACGTCGCCTTTCCGGCTTAGATTTTTTAAAAAGTGACTTGTAAGTACTGCATCTCTTTCCAGTCAGTACAGACTTTAATTTTATTAATGTATTATATACCTAATATGTTTTAGAACAGTTAATTCAATTCTGAAGACGACGCTCATAGTAGCGTCGAAACCTGGTCAATTTTGACTTAATATTTGTGAGCGAGGGCTTATTTGTTCTAATATAATTCTGACACGGTCACTGAACCCTACCAGCTATATCCAAAGTTTTATATTTTCTAGCAATCTTGGCAGATCATTTTGTAGAAACTCGATGTATTTTGCAGCTGTTTGGGTGCCTTCAGTAAAGTGACGACCAATGAGATGGTCGCCAATTACTCCGCACCATACATTTACATTCCACGGTCGCTGTCGCTCTACCTGTCGAAGCCAGCGAGGATTGTCCACGGACCAGTAGTGTATGTTTCCTAAATTCACTGCACCATGGATTGTGAAACCTGTTTCATCAGTAAACAGGTAGAACCAACTGCAACGCGTTCTCTGTTAATGCTCATTGACAGAAATTCACTCGATTATCAAAGTCATCTCCATGTAATTGTTGATGCAGCGACACATGATACGGGTGAAATTTGTGACAATGAAGTATGCGCGTTACAATACACTGACTTATTGCACTGCCTCTAGCGATGTCACATGAACTCATGTGTGGGTTCACGGCAACAGCAGCTAAGACATCAACTGCACTTGCTTCTCCTGTAGCCGGCCGGTATGGCCGAGCGGTTCTAGGCGCTTCAGTCTGGAGCCGCGCGACCGCTACAGTCGCAGGTTCGAATCCTGCCTCGGGCATGGATGTGTGTGATGTCCTTAGGTTAGTTAGGTTTACGTAGTTCTAAGTTCTAGGGTACTGATGACCTCATGTGCTAAGTCCCATAGTGCTCAGAGCCATTTGAACCATTTTTTGAGATGATGGGTGTGTTACGGATCCGTTCGCGCGATACGACCGCACCTGTTACATATAATTGTTTGTAGATGTTTTAAAATGCGCAGCTTGTTGAATGATCTCTGTCCGGGTACCTTTCTGCGTACAACCTGCAGGCTGCAGCTGTATTTTGTCTACACTCGCCATAGATGAGATCATCTCTGTCTTTTCAGAGTTAGAATAAACCATTTTCACAGTTCTTACGACACTACACGCTGTTGTGCTTGCGACCTCCTCACGTTCCTACTGTGCGTACTTCTGTTCTTACTTGTGATGTCTACACAGACATCCGGTAACGCAGTGTACAACAGTTATTCTACGTACAAGGACTAATTCAGCAAGCGCTACATGCAGACACTGAGACAGCCGAGCTTGGAAGCATTGTAGTCTTCTTAAACTTACCCCTACAGATCTTGTTTGTTACAGCGCGTCTGAGGTTTCAAGTGTCAACTTAAACGTTACAAATTACTCAGTACGTACTTAAAATCTAACAATGTAACAAACGGCATTGATTAAGTATTTGTTCCTATTTTCAGTTGTGCTAAAAATAATAACAGGTTTCCATTTAAAAAAAAAACATAAGTATGTGTTGAAAATCATACGTCTGTGCATTTGTCAATGGTTTGTATTAACCTATTCCACCAGCCCCTCTCCTCACTTTCGGTTCAAATGGTTCAAATGGCTCTGAGCACTATGGAACTCAACTGCTGAGGTCATCAGTCCCCTAGAACTTAGAACTACTTAAACCTACCTAACCTAAGGACATCACACACATCCATGCCCGAGGCAGGATTCGAACCTGCGACCGTAGCGGTCGCGCGGTTCCAGACTGAATCTCACTTTCGGTCTGCGGAATTGGTTATTCAGTGTTTGTTGTGTTTTGGGAGCTGTTTCCTGTGGTAATATTAGGTGACTCACCCTGTATACGAGGGGGTGGCCAAAACGAGGAAACACCAAAAATGCAACGTATTACAATGCGTAATGCAGTGCAGGAAACCGGTTGGCATTCAAAATGGCTTCCAGCCATCTCAGAATGGTTAGATAAAGGTCTTATACCATTCTTCCTGAAAAACATAGCATGTTCAGGTAACGATCATGGAGGTAGATAGACATCACGCACCATTCTCTCCAAGGCAATGATAATTTTGAGACCTGGTCACTGTGGGAGATGCGACAGTTCACCCTGGTGCCCACAAAACCAGTCCTGGAAGACGCGAGCTGTGTGAACAGGGTGCCCTGTCGTCTTCGAACACAGTATCACCACTGAGGAACAAAGAGTGTACTATGACATGCACCTGATTAGATAAAATGATTGCATAAACCTTGGAAGTAATGCGCACTTGCAGAATAACCACAGGGCTCACAGGATGCCACGATGTGGCTGCCGAAATGATTACCGAACCCATCCGCCATGTTTCACTCTTGCGATGTAAAGTGGGCCAGAAGATGGAAACAGTGTGAAACGAGACTCATCCGACTAAATGAGTTTCTTCCGTTGCTCCATAACGGAGGTTTTATGTTTACGCTGCCTCGATTACCTGCTACAGTCATTTGCATCATTGATGAGCGGTTTTGAAATTCTAGCTCGCCCTGCAATTGCCAGCTTGTGGAGATGCCTTCGTACTGCTTTAGTGCCTAGCGGGTTCGCAAGTGCGTCACTCATTTCTGCAGTGACTTTTACGGCTGCCGTCCTCTTAGTTTTCGTCATAATGCTCTTCAGTGAACGTCTGTAACGATGGCTCGACACACATGATGTTTTCCGCTCTGCCAGTATGCGTTGTAAATCTTAGATACGGTGCTTCTTGAAGCAGCAAACACTTCGGTTACCTCGGTTCATGAAGTACGCACGATACGAGTACCAAGAATTTGTTCACGTTCGAATTCACTTAGCTCCAACGAAACGCACGTACAACGTATTGCGGACATTACCCAGGCACCTGTCGTGGTCAGATAGAACAGAGCAACCTATAGTCTTCGGTAGCATTTGCATATATGTTCAAACATGCGTTTCTCGCTGTGTTTTCATACACTACTGCCCATGTAAATTGCTACACTACGAAAATGACGTCCTACAGACGCGAAATTTAACCGACAGGAAGAAGATGCTGTGATATGCAAATGATTAGCTTTCCAGAGCATTCACACAAGGTCGACGCCGGTGGCGACACCTACAACTTGCTGACATGAGGAAAGTTTCCAACCGATTTCTCATACACAAACAGCAGTTGACCGGCGTTGCCTGGTGAAACGTTGTTGTGATGCCTCGTGTAAGGAGGAGAAATGTGTACCATCACGTTTCCGACTTTGATAACGGTCGGATTGTAGCCTATCGCGATTGTGGTTATCGTATCGCGACATTGATGCTCGCGTTGGTCGAGATCCAATCACTGTTAGCAGAATATGGAATCGGTGGGTTCAGGAGGGTAATACGGAACGCCGTGCTGGATCCCAAAGGCCTCGTATCACTAGCAGTCGAGATGACAGGCATCTTATCCGCATGGCTGTAACGGATCGTGCAGCCACGTCTCGATCTCTGAGTCAACAGATGGGGAAGTTTGCAAGACAACAACCATCTGCACGAATAGTTCGATGACGTTTGCAGCAGCATGGACTATCAGCTCGGAGACCATGGCTGCGGTTACCCTTGACGCTGCATCACAGACAACAGCGCCTGCGATGGTGTACTCAACGACGAACTTGGGTGCACGATTGGCAAAACGTCATATCTTCGGATGAATCCAGGTTATGTTTACAGCATCATGATGGTCGCATCCGTGGTTGGCGACATCGCAGTGAACGCACATTGGAAGTGTGTATCCGTCATCGCCATACTGGCGTATCACGCCGCGTTATGGTATGGGGTGCTATTGGTTACACGTCTCGGTCACCTCTTGTTCGCAATGACGGCACTTTGAACAGTGGACATTACATTTCAGATGTGTTACGACGCGTGGCTCTACACTTCATTCGATCCCTGCGAAACCCTACATTTCAACAGGATAATGCACGACCGCATGTTGCAGGTCCTGTACGGGCGTTTCTGGATACAGAAAATGTTCGACTGCTGCCCTGGCCACAACATATTTTCCATGTCTCTCACCAATTGAAAAAGTCTGGTCAATGGTGGCGGAGCAACTGGCTCGTCACAATACGCCAGTCACTACTCTTGATGAACTGTGGTATCGTGTTGAAGCTGCATGGGCAGCTGTACCTGTACACGCCATCCAAGCTCTGTTTGACTCAATGCCTAGGCGTATCAAGGCCGTTATTATGGCCAGAGGTGGTTGTTCTGGGTACTGATTTCTTAGGATCTATGCACCCAAATTGCGTGAAAATGTAATCACATGTCAGTTCTAGTATAATATATTTGTCCAAATAATACCCGTTTACCATCTGCATTTCTTCTTGGTGTAGCAATTTTAATGGCCAGTAGTGTATTTTTATCCAACCCCTGCATGTCACACTTGCCGGCCGCGGTGGTCTAGCGGTTCTAGGCGCTCAGTCCGGAACTGCGGGACTGCTACGGTCGCAGGTTCGAATCCTGCCTCGGGCATGGATGTGTGTGATGTCCTTAGGTTAGTTAGGTTTAAGTAGTTCTAAGTTCTAGGGGACTGATGACCACAGATGTTAAGTCCCATAGTGCTCAGAGCCATTTGAATCATTTGAACCTGCATGTCACATTTTTTTTAACACCCTGTATATGGCCATGAAGTGACAGAAATTAATCTGGCCTTGCTAATTTTGTAAGTGGTTCACCACCCTCCTGGGGCAAACGCGATCTCGATGTATTGCTCACTTGCTAGAATGACAATTCTCAGGCGCTACCTGAGACATACACCCTGCTGAAGCAAATGTAATCTCGATGTATTGCTCACTTGCTAGAACGACAATTTACAGGCGCTGCCTGAGACATAAAATATCTTTGCCCCTGTTAAAAGAGAGCTGCAATAGAGTCGCAGGTCAGAGCAGTCTCTGTCGCAGTGGCAGTCGCTCGCTGCTACAGTGTAGTTGTAGTCTGTCGCTGGCACAGCGCCGTTTATAGTTAGTAGTTGTTAAAGTCACAGTGCAGAACAAATTGTAAAATTTTATTACATGGAACTGAATAATAATCGTGATCAGCCGCAGAGCTAAATGATGCCATGGAATGAGATGATGATGAAGAAATGAATAATTGTTAATATAATGAAAAATCAACAGTATAGTTAAGTCAACCATCGAAACTTCCTGGAAGATTAAAACTGTATGCCGGACCGAGACTCGAACTCGGAACCATTGTCTTGCGCGGGTAAGTGCTCTATCAACTGAGCTACCCGAGCACGACTCAGAGGTACAATTCTGCCAGTACCTCGTCTACTACCTTCCACAGAAGCTCTTTTGCAAACCTTGCAAAACTAGCACTCCTGGAAGAAAGGATATTGCGGTGACTTGGCTTAGCCACAGCCTGGGGGATGTTTCCAGAATGAGATTTTTCACTCCGCAGCGGAGTGTGCGCTGATGTGAAACTTCCTGTCAGGTTAAAACTGTGTGCCGAACCGAGACTCGAAAAGGCAAAGGTCTCGAGTTCGAGTCTCGGTCCGGCACACAGTTTTAATCTTCCAGGAAGTTTCATATCAGCGCACACTCCGCTGCAGAGTGAAAATCTCATTCTGGAAGTCAACCATCTACTGTAAGGTATTTTTTATTATTTTTATTGGCATGCGCGTAGTTAAGTCACTTGTCTAAGATGTTAATATGAATTTATTTCAATCTTTTCTTTTGTGATTCGTCAGCACCAGTTGACCCAGATTTGTAATATATTCAGTTTTCACGTGTAATGTATTGTAGATGTTTATCAATAACGTAAAAAAATTTCAGAATAAAATTGTTTTTACCAGTCAACTATAAAAGTATAATTTGCCCTTAAGTCATTGCCAGTCCCGATCATTTATCTAAATTAAAATATTCCCCATTTTTGTCAGATCGTAGTCATGTGCTCTTTAGTAATCAGATGACCAACTGTGCTGCTGTGTCACTAATTAAAGTCAGTTTTTCTCGTAATTCAGATCTCAGACAAATGTTATCCAATATTAGTAGATAGGCCAGCATTGCACTAAGCTGTGCCATTTACGATCAGATATATAGACAGCGTTATCCGGCGACACCATCACGAGGTAAGAATTTTCCAGTTTATTTCTCACGGACAGATTCAGATTGATTTCACAGGGCCATGGCGTAGCGCTGCTTTCGTCAAAATTTATCAGTTTTCCATGAGTTAAGATTTATCAGTTTACATACGTCAGAATTTAATTATCCAAATTTCATTATTTTTGTTTTTTATTTTCTGTTCGGGAAGGTTACGTGTCATTATTTTATATATTTTTTTATTTATACGGGAAGGTTACAATTCTCTTTCACATTTCTCTGTATCTTTCAACATATACAAGTGAGCCATATGATAATCATAATGAGACGTTTGTTTTGTTGTTGTTGTTGTGGTCTTCAGTGCTGAGACTGGTTTGATGCAGCTCTCCATGCTACTCTATCCTGTGCAAGCTTCTTCATCTCCCAGTACTTACTGCAACCTACATCCTTCTGAATCTGCTTAGTGCATTCATCTCTTGGTCTCCCTCTACGATTTTTACCCTCCACGCTGCCCTCTAATGCTAAATTTGTGATCGCTTGATGCTCAGAGTATTTCCTACCAATCGGTCCCTTAGTCAAGTTGTGCCTCAAGCTCCTCTTCTCTCGAATTCTATTCAATACCTCCTCATTAGTTATGTGATCTACCCATCTAATCTTCAGCATTCTTCTGTAGCACCACATTTCGAAAGCGTCTATTCTCTTCTTGTCCAAACTATTTATCGTCCGTGTTTCACATCCATATATGGCTACATCCCATACAAATACTTTCAGAAACGACTTCCTGACACTTAAATCTGTACTCGATATTAACAAATTTCTCTTCTTCGGAAACGCTTTCCTTCGCATTGCCAGTCTACATGTTATATCTTCTCTACTTCGACCATCATCAGTTATTTTGCTCCCCAAATAGCAAAATTCCTTTACTACTTTAAGTGTTTCATTTCCTAATTTAATTCTCTCAGCATCACCCGACTTAATTCGACTACATTCTATTATCCTCGTTTTGCTTTTGTTGATGTTCATCTTATACCCTCCTTTCAAGACACTGTCAATTCCGTTCAACTGCTCTTTCAAGTCCTTTGCTGTCTCTGACAGAATTACAATGTCATCGGCGAACCTCAAATTTTTTATTTTATTTTTTTTTATTTCTTCTCCATGGATTTTAATACCTACTCCGAACTTTTTTTTTGTTTCCTTTACTGCTTGCTCAATATACAGATTGAATAGCATCGGGGAGAGGCTACAACCCTGTCTCACTCCCTTCCCATCCACTGCTTCCCTTTCATGTCTCTCGACTCTTATAACTGCCATCTGCTTTCTGTACAAATTGTAAGTAGCCTTTCGCTCTCTGTATTTTACCCCAAACGCTTTTAGAATTTGAGAGAGAGTATTCCAGTCAGTATTGTCAAAAGCTTTCTCTAAGTCTACAAATGCTAGAAACGGAGGTTTGGCTTTCCTTAATCTTTGTTAGATAAGTCGTAAGGTTAGCATTGCTTCACGTGTTCCAATTTTTCTATGGAATCCAAACTGATCTTCCCCGAGGTCGTCTTCTACCAGTTTTTCCATTCGTCTGTAAATAATTTGTGTTAGTATTTTGCAGCTGTGACTTATTAAACCGATAGTTCGGTAATTTTCACATCTGTCACGTTCGTTTTAGTTGTTATGAAAAAAAAACTTGTCCTCATTTGACCTGTTTCGATTTTCTGCCCCAGCAGCAACGGTAGAGCACCACTGCTCTTAGTAATAAATAAACGTCTGAAAACGGTAAAAGTATGTTTGATCTGAATGTTTAGGTGACAGTGCGAAATGTAAACAGCAGCGACACGTCGGACGGGCGTGTCCAGTCCCTCCTGCACGACGCGACAGGTTTGACCGGCGGCACTGTGCCGCGTGCAGTCGGGATGTCGTGATGACAGGGTGAGGTGCTGGAGACTCCAGGTAAGGCGATCAGCCGGCGAGGTGCTGGGAATGGAGCGGCGCGCCTGCCGGCTGCGAGGCTTCGCCAAACTCCCGCCCGACCTCGGCCACTCTATCTCCGCAGATGGCGCGGCAGCTACGATTAGCGAGGCGCGGTCGCCGCATATATAAGAGCCGCTGGCGGCGCCGCGGCGCCAGACCAGAGACATGGATCGCTGGCGGGGCCGGGTGGCGGTGGTGACTGGCGCCAGCGCGGGAATCGGCGCCGCAGTGGTGCGCGCCCTGCTCCGGCACGGCGTCACCGTCGTGGGAGTGGCGCGGCGCGCCGACAGGGTGCAGGTCAGTCGCGTGCTCCGCCCTCTGCCCTAGTGGAGTCGTCCCCAGCCTGGAGTTAGTTACCCCATGAGTAGGGCTAAAATGTAATTTTCTGAGGGGAAAAACAATTGTGCCTCGGTTATAAAACTAAATTATTTTTAAAAAAGCTCGACTATTATCACTGCCTCGCAAGTCTATAATACTGATCGCAGAAGTCACAAATAATTACACTGTCTTTTCTTCAAATAGTGGTGGACACTGCAGCTTGCGAACATCTTCCTATCACAGTTCACCCACTATACAAGTACTTTGTACTGTGTAACATTCAGTTATGGCGATAAAAGTGGGCACTATACGTCACATATGTCTAAATATCTCATGAAAATCCTGTCCGCCCTCGGTAGCTCAGTGGTAAGCGCGACAGAATGTCAATCCTAAGGGCCCGGGTTCGATTCTGCGGCTGGGTCGGAGTTTTTCTCCGCTCAGGGACTGGGTGTTGTGTTGTCCTAATCATCATTTCATCCCAATCGACGTGCAAGTCAAATCGAAAGACTTACACCAGGCGAGCGGTCTACCTGACGGGAGGCCCTAGTCACACGACATTATTATTATGAAAATCCTCTCTCCGGGTTGTACGTAGTTTTCGTAACAGACCACAAATTAAAACTTCCTGCCGAATTAAAACTGTATGCCGAACCGAGAATCGAACTGGGTCCTTCCTCTTTCGCGGGCAAGCCCTCTAACAGCTGAGCTACCCAAGCACGACTCACGACCCTTCCTCTTCTGCCTTCCAAACTTCACAGAAGCTCTCCTGCGAAACTTGCAAGACTGTGGCTTAGCCACAGCCTGGGGGATGTCTCCACAATGAAATCGTAACTCTGCTGCGGAGTGCGAACTGATACGAAACTTCCTGGCAGAAGAAAACGGAAGGTAGGAGACAACATTCTGGCAGAAGTAAAGCTCTGAGGATGTATCCCGAGCCGGCCGGTGTGGCCGAGCGGTTCTAGGCGCTACAGTCTGGAACCGCGCGACCACTACGCTCACAGGTTCGAATCCTGCCTCGGGCATGGGTGTGTGTGCTGTCCTTAGGTTAGTTAGGTTTAAGTAGTTCTAAGTTCTATGGGACTGATGACTTCAGCAGTTAAGTCCCATAGCGCTCAGAGCAATTTTTTGGTATCCCGAGCCATGCGAGGATAGCTCAGCTGTTAGAGCATTTTCCTACGAAAGGTAAATGTTCCGACTTCGAGTCTCAATCCGGCACACAGTTTTAATCTTCGAGGAAATTTCATATCAGCACACACACTGCAGCTGAGTGAAAATTTCATTCTGGAGACCAGAAATTGCTGAATTATCCGGTTCGTAACATTAAAAGAACTACCCGACAGCAGAACACTACAGTAATTATGTAATGGCCACTCACTGATGTAGCCCCAACACAGTATTATTATTATTATTATTATTATTATTGATAGCACTGGCAGTACTAGCAGTAAAAGTAGTTCAAATGGTTCAAATGGCTCTGAGCACTATGGGACTCAACTGCTGAGGTCATTAGTCCCCTAGAACTTAGAACTAGTTAAACCTAACTAACCTAAGGACATCACAAACATCCATGCCCGAGGCAGGATTCGAACCTGCGACCGTAGCGGTCTTGCGGTTCCAGACTGCAGCGCCTTTAACCGCACGGCCACTTCGGCCGGCAGTAAAAGTAGTAGTAGTAGTTTCTGGACAGAAAGAATTGCCAGTCTAAGGTCTTCCAATAACTGCCACTCAATAAGTAAGCAGGGAAGGCATAAATATACTGTCGCACAAACATCTCCGTGCTCGTGGCACAGGTCTGCCATCCCCTTCATTTTAAATATGGACTACCATTTTTAGCGCGCTATTTGTTTATTACTTGCCGTCAATGATGGGGAGTGGCTCTAAAGCGGTTACCTTTCCGCTATCGCTTATTAAAAAGAATCTTTGTCACCTCTGGATCCATCTTCAAACCAATCGCGACTTTTGTGAAAAATTATTTTACAGCCAGTGGGCATCACTTCATTCAAAATAAGTATAATGCACAATTTTTTTGTCTGATTTGACCCGCAGCATAATACACGTCATAATATGACATTTTCAAAAGGAAACGTCGAGACTAGTTACAATAAATTAATATTCTTCATTACGACAGTTGTTTCAGCTTCATTGCTACTCTCAAGTAATCTGCGAATACAGCATTGGTGAAATTGTCTACACATGTGGTGGTTGTCCATGTGAATAATTATGCAATGGAATAGTACATTGGTACTTACGTCTAGTTCAATTTGACTTCCATATTGCACCTACAGTAAACTGTCATTGTCTAACTCGTAGAGATTACATGACATATTGTAATTATAAACGTATGGGATACATTTTGTCACTTATTTGATAGTCCGCTTACTATAAAGTGCGATTTCCCGGAATGGTATATCAAAAAAGATAAATTCACTGTTCAAAAACATGTACATCAAATTTGGCTTCCGTAATGTCATAATAAAAATGCATTCAGGCAAAACCAAAACCTCAGAATATACCAATCTGGGAATATACTAAATCACTTGCTACAATCGCAATAATTTCTATATCGGCCAAAAAGGACGAAATTTTAGTATCATGTTCAAAGTACACACCAGTAACAGAGACAGTAATCAATCTAGCCTCTTTTTACACATAAAAGCCAAAATCACACAGCCAAGAAAATCGAGACTGCGTTGCAGATACTACACATATTAGGGAAACGGCTTACTACGAAAATACTCCAAGAACAGGAGATACAACACCACAAAAAAGACTATCCAGATGGCATGATAAACGAAGACACGACCATAAACACAATTACATGATACACGAAAAGGGATAGCAGATACAGACAGCAAAAAAATGGTTCAAATGGCTCTGAGCACTATGGGACTTAACAGCTGAGGTCATCAGTCCCCTAGAACTTAGAACTACTTAAACCTAACTAACCTAAGGACATCACACACATCCATGCCCGAGGCAGGATTCGAACCTGCGACCGTAGCGGTCGCGCGGTTCCAGACTGAAGCGCCTAGAACCGCTCGGCCACAACGGCCGGCTACAGACAGCAAAACATACTCAGACCAAAGAAATAATTCACAGCAAAATTCAATCAGTGAAATATAATGTTACCGTTACTTAGCTAACTATACTTTGTAAACATACAGCATCAGAGTAAACAAACTGTCAAATAAATGTAAAATCATACTTCATAGTAAACGAACTATCAAGTAAGTGGAAAAACACATTCCATAACTGCTAAATGCCATGTAATCTCTACGAATTAGGCAGTGACACTTTACTATAGATGCAATATGGAATTCAAATGAAACTAGAAGTATGTACCAATCTACTACTCCAATGTATAAGTATTCACATGGACAACCGCCAAACAGTTAATCAGGGTAACGTTTTACCAGTCAGGGTATCTTTCTACCACTTACTACTTTTGTTTCAATTAGCTGCTGCTAATGCTTACTTGCTCTTTCAGGCCTGTGATTACAATTCATTAGCACTGGCTGTGAACAGAGCTTTTGGCGCCACTGATTTAAGTCGAACAATGCCAGGTCTATACAGATAGCTCGATATTTCAAAGTAAACCTGCAAGTACTGAATTAGAACCGCTTGTTTTTACTTCTTTCTTACCCGACTTGCTTATGTGATGATTCGATATAAGAGAAATACTACGTTTCTTAAGACTGGTTTAAAGTTACCCAACATGACAGTGTAACTTTGTCCCAGTATTAAAATAGAAATTTTAATCTGTTAGGGCACAGTTAGTGTAAATTTTCATTCTCCTAATATAAAATTTTACAGTGTCTGTTCTGATATGTAACTTACTTTGCGTCCAGTATTTTCAAAAAAGGAAAAAAGTGATACAAAGGTGCCCCAACAGACTGCATATGTAGAGAATTTCACTAATGCTGTATTCGTAGGTCACTTGAGAATGGCAGTAGAGCCGAAACAGCTGTCGTACTAAAGAATATAAAACTTATTGCAGCTAACCTGGACGTTTCCTTAAAAAAATAAATAATGGCCAAAATTTAATTTGCTTTTTTTCAAAATGGGGGGGGGGGGGGAGAGTGGATGAAGTACGTGTTGCTAGGGAGAGAAGCGGTGCAGAGGAAGCATGTTGCGGAAGAAGCATGTTTTGTAACAAGTATTTACTCTTACGAACTTGTAGCATGTTGCGGGTGAAAACTAGTTCCGTAACTTGTTTTCTAATTGATATAAATGGTTGTAGTTCCGTCATACGTTGCACTGAGAACTAATTTTTTTTCTTTTTTTTTACTTCTTGATGGTGACTAGTTTCGGACACCTGTGTCCATTTTCAAACCATCCGTATCGTTCAGGATGCCTCACAGATGTGTACACGAACCATACCGTCAGATCAGAGAGTTTCAAAGAGGGCGCATTACTGGCGTGAGAAAATGTGTCGCATTCATCCGGAAGTTGCTGCTCTTGTGGGACCAAGTGCTTCAGCACTGCAAGGGGTGTGTGCAGAATGGTTCTTGGAAGGTCGTAGAACACAACGAGATGGCTTGGGTCGCACCACCCAGACCATCCTCCGAGAAGATCGACACGTCGCACCACCCAGACCATCCTCCGAGAAGATCGACACGTCATCCGAATAGCATTGCGGGACAGATCTGAGTCTTCCTCGACTCTGGCGCAAAAGTGGAACAATGTGTGTGTGTGTGTGTGTGTGTGTGTGTGTGTGTGTGTGTTTGTGTTTGTTTGTTTGTTTCGCCATTCCGCATAAGCCATGTTATGATTCTTGGCCCGATTGGCTCCCGAAATTGAAGATTTAAATTCTCTCGCATAGCGCACTCACTCTCATTGCATTGTGTCTTTAAAATTACGTGGTGTGCATCTGTCAAAATGTCTGAAGTTGTCCAAAACGTCACCTGGCTATTCCTGGTAATACTCTAACATCTTATACGCTGGGAGAAACTCAATTTTCACATACGTGTGGTATTGGAGCGTTTCTTACAGACCTCGAAACATTGTGAGAATGTATCAACAATACAGGTTTTCGAACTGTGGGTATATAGCCCAATAGTTAACATGCTTGAGATTAGATTAGATTAGATTAATACTAGTTCCATGGATCATGAATACGATATTTCGTAATGATGTGGAACGACTCAAATTTTCCAATACATGACATAATTAAGTTAATTTAACAACATACTTAAGTTAATATAACAACTTTTTCATTTTTTGTGTTGTTTTTATTTTTATTTTTTTATTTTTTATTTTTTAATATATTTTTTTAAATTTATATCTAAAAATTCCTCTATGGAGTAGAAGGAGTTGTCATTCAGAAATTCTTTTAATTTCTTCTTAAATACTTGTTGGTTATTTGTCAGACTTTTGATACTATTTGGTAAGTGACCAAAGACTTTAGTGTCAGTATAATTCACCCCTTTCTGTGCCAAAGTTAGATTTAATCTTGCATAGTGAAGATCATCCTTTCTCCTAGTATTGTAGTTATGCAGACTGCTATTACTTTTGAATTGGGTTTGGTTGTTAATAACAAATTTCATAAGAGAGTATATATACTGAGAAGCTACTGTGAATATCCCTAGATCCTTAAACAAATGTCTGCAGGATGATCTTGGGTGGACTCCAGCTATTATTCTGATTACACGCTTTTGTGCAATAAATACTTTATTCCTCAGTGATGAATTACCCCAAAATATGATGCCATATGAAAGCAACGAGTGAAAATAGGCGTAGTAAGCTAATTTACTAAGATGTTTATCACCAATATTTGCAATGACCCTTATTGCATAAGTAGCTGAACTCAAACGTTTCAGCAGATCATCAATGTGTTTCTTCCAATTTAACCTCTCATCAATGGACACACCTAAAAATTTGGAATATTCTACCTTAGCTATATGCTTCTGATTAAGGTCTATATTTATTAATGGCGTCATACCATTCACTGTACGGAACTGTATGTACTGTGTCTTATCAAAATTCAGTGAGAGCCCGTTTACAAGGAACCACTTAGTAATTTTCTGAAAGACAGTATTGACAATGTCATCAGTTAATTCTTGTTTGTCAGGTGTGATTACTATACTTGTATCATCAGCAAAGAGAACTAACTTTGCCTCTTCATGAATATAGAATGGCAAGTCATTAATATATATTAAGAACAACAAAGGACCCAAGACTGACCCTTGTCGAACCCCATTCTTGATAGTTCCCCAGTTTGAGGAATGTGCTGATCTTTGCTTATTATGAGAACTACTTATTTCAACTTTCTGCACTCTTCCAGTTAGGTACGAATTAAACCATTTGTGCACTGTCCCACTCATGCCACAATACTTGAGCTTGTCTAGCAGAATTTCATGATTTACACAATCAAAAGCCTTTGAGAGATCACAAAAAATCCCAATGGGTGGTGTTCGGTTATTCAGATCATTCAAAATTTGATTGGTGAAAGCATTTATGGCATTTTCTGTTGAAAAACCTTTCTGGAAACCAAACTGACATTTTGTTAGTACTTCATTGTTACAGATATGTGAAGCTACTCTTGAATACATTACTTTCTCAAAAATTTTGGATAAAGCTGTTAGAAGGGAGATTGGACGGTAATTGTTGACATCAGATCTATGCCCCTTTTTATGCAAAGGTATAACAATAGCATATTTCAGTCTATCAGGGAAAATGCCCTGTTCCAGAGAGCTATTACACAGGTGGCTGAGAATCGTACTCATCTGTTGAGAACGAGCTTTTATTATTTTGCTGGAAATGCCGTCAATTCCATGTGAGTTTTTGCTTTTAAGCAAGTTTATTATTTTCCTAATTTCAGAGGGAGAAGTGGGTGAGATTTCAATTGTATCAAATTGCATAGGTATGGCTTCTTCCATTAACAGCCTAGCATCTTCTAATGAACACCTGGATCCTACTATATCCACAACATTTAGAAAATGATTATTAAAAATATTTTCAGCTTCTGACTTTTTGTTCATAAAGTTTTCATTAAATTTGATGGTAATACTGTGTTCCTGTGCTTTTGGTTGACCTGTTTCTCTTTTAATAATATCCCAAATTGTTTTAATTTTATTATCAGAGTTGCTGATTTCAGACATGATACACATACTTCTGGATTTTTTAATATCTTTTCTTAATATAACACAGTAGTTTTTATAATGTTTGATAGTTTCTGGGTTACTACTCTTTCTTGCTGTCAGATACATTTCCCTTTTCCGGTTATAAGATATTTTAATACCCTTAGTAAGCCATGGTTTGTTACAAGGTTTCTTACGAGTATATTTAACTATTTTCTTGGGGAAGCAGTTTTCAAATGCATTTACAAAAATGTCATGAAATAAATTATATTTTAAATTGGCAACAGGTTCACGGTACACCTCATCGTAGGCTTTCCCTGAAATTTGCAATTGTTAAATCGTTGACTGAACGTACTGCTTTAGAGGACTGTTTAGTATTGCTGAATGGAGCTATGTCATATATTGTAACTAGCTGATCAATTTGCTTGATCAATTTGGAGGCCTGATTGTGATTCCTACGCATTCTTTTCTAAACAGCGTACTTCAGTCAAGTCAGATGGTCTCTGGTATAACTGAATCGGACTTCGCCAGTGAATTACACAGATTGTGTGGTCGTAACCCATGAATCCTGTACGTTCCTGATGTTTCGTCCATAGCTGAGTTGGACATTGTAAACGTGACTTTGCCAGCGACCTCATAACAAGAGAGTACAACAGCAGCTGGAAAATGTCAGAGCACCCTCTTCACATTGAGGTGAAAAATTAACCAAAAAGCGTGGAAGAACAAAGTTGATTGTTGACATGGCTACGCAGGAGATAACTGGGATAAATATTGACACGGAAAGCGTTACACAGGAAGTGTTCCTTCCAGTCCAAAAAAAGAAGCAATTTTTCGTCAATTGCTGAGCTCTTGCAGGTGCTTTTGGTGAAAAGTAGAAAACGATTACTTATTTATATTCGTAATCGGAACTAGAATATGTTCGCATTCTTCGAAGAGCTGTATCCCATCTCTACATCAGCCTCATAGTTCCCATTTTCTTTTTGAATTCCTGCTGCAGACCGCCCTGAACTGAAACTGCGATCGCTGCTCGTCACGTTCTGTATTTAGCTCAGGGCATCAAAAACGATTTAATTCAACGTACTTAGACCATATACTTATAAACAACCATAAAAAAGATGCCACTTTAGAGTTTTAAACACGAATGATGCATCACGTAAAAACTTGAAATTCCGAGACCAGATTTTCGAGACGAACCGAGATACGTATTATTTTGGTCCTCGTACGTCTTGCTTAGTGGCCATGAAGGTTAAGGTGAAATAATTACGGCCTGTAGGGAGACTTAACAACAGTCGTTCTTACCGCCTCCATCAGTGGTCCGTGAGTGACAGAAGGGAGAGGGGGGGGGGGGAGTGAGAAGGGGCGACAGTAGTACACAGTACACTATCGGCAAGATACCGCATGGTGACTTTCAGAGTACGGGTGTAAACACCATAGGGAAATTTTCCACTGTAGAATGCTGGTAGCTGTTTAATACCACATACATATGCCAAAGGACGCAGTTCACGTTAATCGTTGAGATTTTTTAATGCACTGGTCGTCTTGAGCTTACTCACTTACACTACACATATCTTTGTTATTCACACACATACAGATACACACACACACACACACACACACAAACGAGCGTTTGAATCAGAGACGGCTGCTTCTGAGGGACGCGTTTTGGCGACTCCTGATGCGCCTCTCACTGGATAGTGACACAGCAACCCACTGTTTGATCCTGTGCATCCGACTGTTCGCCTACAGAACCTCACATGAGACCTGTACCTTCAGCAAGACAATGCACCTCGCCGTCGCTTGCGAACTGAGAGAGAATGGCTCGAGAACTTCGTGTACATATAGGCGTGTTTATAGAGGCCAGCCGGAGCATCTCAGCTCAAGCCTGTCGAGTAAATCTGGGTTGCCATTGAGACAGGTGTGCTTGTCTTGGGAGCAGCTTTTCTCATCTCCGTAAATTGTGAACTATGACTAAGAGATTGTGGTTCCAGATGCCTCCCAACAGTTTCGGTTTCTTGCGGAGTCGATGACATGTCGCGGCGATCACATGTCGGGCGAAGGGCACTTTGTGTACTAGTGTGACTTCCCCCTTTCCCTGTTCCAGTTGCGTATGGTTCACGGGAGGAACAGTTACTGGTAAGCCTTTACGTGGGCTCACCCGAGATATATCTAGGAGGAAGCAACATATTGGTTGACTCTTCTAGGACCTTACGCTCTCGAAATTTGAACAGTAGGCCATACAGAGGTGCAGACCGCCTCTCGCAAAAAAAAAAAAAAAAAAAAAAAAAAAAAAAAAAAAAAAAAAAAAAAAAAAAAAAAACGTGGTTCAAATGGCTCTGAGCACTATGGGACTTAACATCTTAGGTCATCAGTCATCTAGAACTTAGAACTACTTAAACCTAACTAACCTAAGGACATCACACACATCCATGCCCGAGGCAGGATTCGAACCTGCGACCGTAGCAGTCCCGCGGTTCCGGACAGAAGCGCCTAGAACCGCACGGCCACCGCGGTCGGCCGCCTCTCTCTCAGGCTCTGCCAGTGGAGTTGGACGAGAATCTCCGTGACGTTTTACTAAGTGAAACCTGTAACGAAATGTGCTGTTCTTCTTTGGATCTTCTCTATTTCCTCTTTCAGTCCATTATGGTACGGATCTCATGCTGACTTGCAATATTCAAGTGTGTTTGTAAGCTACTTCCTTTATTGACGGACTACGTTTTCTGGGAATTCTTCCAATGAATCTGTCTGGCATCTGCCTTACACGTGATAACTTTTACGTGACCGTTCCATTTCAAATCGCTCCGTACACATACGCCAAGATAGTTTATGGGAAAAATTGATTTCGGTGATTGTTCTGCATTAGTGTAATCATACAAATTGATTTCGGCGATTGTTCTGCATTAGTGTAATCATACAATAAACGGTATTTCTGCCTGTCTATTCGCAGTTCATTATATCTGTTTATTTTGACAGTCACTTGCTACTCCCTGCACCAAGCGCCAATCATCTGCAGAGTTTCCTGCAGTTCGCTACAGTTTTCTGGCGAGAAAAACTGTTTCGTAATACTTGGTATATTATTCTTATGGCAAATCTGCAGAACTGATTTTTCGACACGAACATATTGATTTACTGAGATCTTCACTTGTGCAACTGTGAAATGTGATGCGTTTAGACGCCAGATACGATGCATTTGTCCCCAACGCGTCATCAGTGTAGTGAATTTACACTATAATTACGAAACATGGTCACTGCTTTCAAAAATCTTTTGCATATGTTTGTTTTAGGTTGTATAGAGTTTGTGTGGTCTGTTAGCTTGTAACAGTGTTTGTCCCCGTACTTAGAAGTCGAACGTGGATCATCAGAAATTCTCTATGCACTATCTTTATGTGGTAGCTATTATTCCGAGCTATTCCGCGTGCTGTGTCAGTTACCTCTTGAGCGCCGAGCTGGCCGCGGTGGTCTAGCGGTTCTGGCGCTGCAGTCCGGAACCGCGGGACTGCTACGGTCGCAGGTTCGAATCCTGCCTCGGGCATGGGTGTGTGTGATGTCCTTAGGTTAGTTAGGTTTAAGTAGTTCTAAGTTCTAGGGGACTTATGACCTAAGATGTTGAGTCCCATAGTGCTCAGAGCCATTTTTTTCTTGAGCGCCGACTTAGAAGTGACATGGAATGAGGCACGTGTATCAGTACTGTCTGCTTTTGGTTATGTGTGTGATTACAGTTAATATGTAACACTGTATCGCTTCCTATGGACTTCCTGCATATAGCGAAAGCGTATCCACTGTTTTATGTCTTCACGATAGTGTTTAATAAATTAAGCTTGGTTTTGTCGAGTTCCTCTACCGTGAAGTGATGTTTCATTGTATTGGGTTTATAACTGTTTATGGAACGAATGAAGATAGCGTTTAACCTCCCGTCGATGACGAGGTTATTAGGGACAGAGGCCAAGCTAGGATTTTAGACGTATGGGAAGGAATCAGCATTGCCATTTTCAAAAGAACATATTGACACTTCCTTAAATGATTTACAGAAACCGCGTGAAATGTCAATGTGGACGGCAGTCTGAGATTTGAACCGCTGTTCACCCGAATACGAGATCCTGTCTTAACCAGCGCCTTAGCCTAATTGCTCGCCCTCTTTATGCAGTTTTTCTGTTTCCTTGTGTTCACTTAATAGATAAAAAACATCATCAATGTATCTGTACCAACAGGCCACTTTAGACCCTTTTACCGTAACTTTCATGTACTGTATGTTAAATGCGATTCATTGCAGTTACACCAGACTTCGGTAATAGCTATACGTGTTTTATGTCCTCCACTAGTTGAGAAGTTTTCTTTACGGTTATGCTATTTTTCTTGCGGTTGTTGTCAGAAACGGCTTTCCTAGCCGCCAAGTAGCCTTTCAATAAAATTTGAAATTTGTATCTCGAGGACGTATTGTGTAAACAAAAATCGCATTTTCTGGTTGTGCAAGCGACGCATCCAATATTACAACAAGTATTAACGCAGTACTATGGATGAAACAGGTCAAAACCATGCGAAAATTCGGTACGTGATGTACTTTGGGCCGCTGCCATTGTCGGTACCAAACCTGAGTGGCACATTTTGGTGTAGGATAACTTTGTCACGTATTGTCTCAGCACAATGCGCACTGCCGTGACTGTGGGCAGGAGACGTGTGACTTTGCTGTTGGAAGGAACAGTTAGCGAGTTGTCAGCGGAGCGCTAAACCATTTGGTGCATAGCTCTGCACACCGCATGCGGCAGCTGTCACGTGTCCCTGATAAATGTTGCGGCTCGGCAGCTGCCTGGCGCAGCGATAGGTAGCGAGTGAGGAAATCATGGGGTATGCTGCCGGAGTCGTTTCAGGATTTATGGTGCCGAGCAGAACGTGATTTTTACGTCGGCAGTACTCTGTGTACTGAACACGTCGATTAGCGACGATATTCAACATGGAGAGTGCCAAGGGCATAGCGGGAGCAACGGGAGCAACGTCTATATTCTGAAAACAACTGTGAAGCGCGTGGCAGGGGGTACTTCACGTTGTATGCTGCAAATGAACCGAAGCCCCGTGCTTTACCCACGACTGAACGTTTCTAATGGTTCTGTTTCATATTCGTAAAAATTGTTACACCCAGCTAATTGTATGAAATGTCTGATTGCAGTTGTGACTCACTGGCATTATAGTCCCAGCATACTACTTCCTCCGTTTTGTGAAGTACGTACGTAATTTTACACATCTGAAAATCCAAAGCAACTTTCAGATCTTTGCACCGCATTGGAATCTAATTAAGATTTCACTGAATATTTGCGCAGCCTTTTCCAGTCAGTAGCCTAGATAGATAACTGCACCATCTGAGGTTACTACGGGGTGTTCAAAATGTCTCTCCGCACTGCCGTATGATTGTTCGCCTGCCTGGTTTTTTCAACGAAACAATAAACGCACAACGATACTGCGTGATACTCTGTACCCATTCATAGGAGAACTTGGGTTAAGTGAAATACTGAACGGTTATTTTCAACAAGATGGTGCAACCGCGCATACAGCTCGCGTTTCAATGCCACTGCTTGCTGATGTTCTTGGTGATCGCATAATTTCACACGGACTTGGGCCTCCACGATCGCCTGACCTAATACCACCTGACTTTTCTTTTTCTTCTGGGGTGCAGTGAAAGCAACTGTCTATAAAAACCGTCCAAAATCCATCGATGAATTGAAAACTGCGATATCCACTTTTACTGATTCTGTTTCAGAAGAAATGTTACAGCTTGTGTTTGGAAACATGATTAGACGAATGGAATTGTGTATTCAACAGCAGAGGGGACACTTTCAACATTTAATGCGGAAATTTGTAAGTAAAAATGAATATTCAGTAAATTAATAACTTGTATTTCGCTGAGTTTCATTTCGGTATATGAACTGCCTCATACGGCACGTGCGGCTAACAATCATACAGCACTGCGGAGAGACTTTTTGAACAACCCGTATTAATAATATTACCTACAAGTTTGTTAGTATACCTCACGAAGAGCAAGGGTCAGAAGGCACTAGTTTATTGTAGCTATATCTACACGAACTTTGTCATTAGAAGTAGATGCTTATTTGAATATAAACCCACGTTCAGAGACGAATTTTCACGTGAAAACATCTTGAACTCTCACATTCGATTATGGGAGGCAATGGCGCCCAGCTAAGCGACAGATTCGGTCAAACTGATTTCGCACTTTAGTAAATCAGTTAAGAGTAGACACCGAACCGCCCTGTTGGTCAGTTTTTGGAAAAGAGAGATGACAGTCTGTGTCAGTTGCAATCTGATGTTCACGACTGACGGACGGTCCCAAACTATGGATGGGCAAAGCGGATCCACAATTTTCTTTCTCGACGCATTGTTTGTAAATGGGATGATTTCTAATTAAACATCGAGGAATTCTATTTTTTTTTCATCCGTCTCAGTTGCACTGATATAAAATTCAGCTGTAATGGTTACTGGTTTCGGGCTGAAACGACCATTCTCAAACCACACACCTAAAATTACAAATGTGACGTAGAAACTGAGCGATGGTGCTGGGTTTACAGGCGTACATAACGACCTTACGATGAAGAAAGTTTCATGCTTTTATTACACATAAATATTTGAACAGAAAACTCAAGAGGTGAAACCTCATTTAGCCTTCCAAGAGAATCGATAGAACAATTTTGTCACACACTGTATTTTTACAACTTTTAAGATCAATAAGCAGAGAAAATTTGAATTTAAACTGTCATTCCCCTTTTACTTCTAAGAAACAACTAATATTAAGACAGCAGCTAATGAACCAGCATGTCATAAACGTACTTGGAATCAACCAAAACGACTTTCAAATTATGTACTGGGTTCACCTTCCTGCATTTACGATAAATAATTTTAAAAGGGCCCACAAATAATCTTTACATAAAAAACAAATCAAGTCAACTAACATGGCGGACAGAAATCGCACAAATCTCATGAGGAATTAACAAGAGATCAGCATGACGTAAGCGTACTTGAAATCAACCAAAACAACTTTCAGATTATGTACTTGGTTCACCTTCATGCATTTAGAACAAACAATTTTAAAGCGACCACAGATAATCTTTACATAAAGAACAAATCCCGTTAACTAACATGGCAGACGGAAATCGCACAGGTCCCACCATCGATTAACAAGAAAGTTTCAAATTTACGCACTGGGGCTACCGTCCTGCATTTCTGAACAGATAATATTAAAAGGACCACAGGTAATCCTTACACAACAGAGAAGTCAATTACTACTTTGAATTGATAGCTCACTCGTTAACATGTGAACGACACCTTTTTCAACAATAATCACATGATTAACAGGATACACAGTAGGCAACATAATTTAGTAAGTGTCGTGTGACGCCGGCCGCGGTGGTCTAGCGGTTCTGGCGCTGCAGTCCGGAACCGCGGGACTGCTACGGTCGCAGGTTCGAATCCTGCCTCAGGCATGGGTGTGTGTGATGTCCTTAGGTTAGTTAGGTTTAAGTAGTTCTAAGTTCTAGGGGACTTATGACCTAAGATGTTGAGTCCCATAGTGCTCAGAGCCATTTGAACCATTTTTTGTCGTGTGAGTAGGGCCTCCCGTCGGGTAGACCGTTCGCCAGGTGCAACTCTTTCGATTTGACGCCACTTCGACGACATGGGGATGAAATGATGATGATTAGTACAACACAACACCCAGTCCCTGAGAGGAGAAAATCTCCGACCCAGCCGGGAATCGAGCCCCGGCCCTTAGGATTGACAGTCTGTCGCGCTGACCATTGAGCTACCGGTGGCGGAAATGATGTAATATAAATATAGTTCTTGTCAAGACGAGCACGGTATTCCAAACCCACGTGGATTCAATACAATAACCACGATGTGCACCAGTAACGTATTTCACTACAACCAAGACAGTCAATCGAGTGGAGCAGTAAATGCGCTTTTACAAGCTGTAACGGCCACGAGAACCCACACAGGCTGACAGTTGCAAACGGCCATCTCGACCAACATCACTTTTTCTATGTGGCTGTTTAACGCCGGTCAGAGTCCGCAGTTCGGCGAATGGCGCTGTGCAACAGTTCCTTCGGGCCACTTCGTAAAATTCTTCATGCTGACTCAATACAACAACGGCTTGGAACGTCCGGTTGACCGACCATGTGCCTCGATCAGTCCAACGGATCACCAAGGCGAAGACAGCACCCACTCTTCCATCAGCCATCTCTGTCGCAGCGAAAAGTTTTCGTCGTTCGACTCCGGAAGGTTCCGCCAGCAGAACGGGCGCGACCGATCCCTCTCAGTTTCCGTTCGATCGCGGCTCGGCAGATTTCGCAGTACAACCGTCCGCAGGAAGAAAGTACAATAAAAGTTAGTTGTAACTTGACTTGACAGTCCAAGGTACACGTCACACAATACGTACCGTGCACAATGGTCCCGTGTACTCACATCATTTGCGTGGTGATCATCGACACATCGCCCATTCGAGATTAAAGTTATACATATCCGTTCACGACAAGAAAATGCGTTAGCAAGTTTCTGTTTAGTTTTACAGTCCACAGTACGCAATAAACCGCCTGTGCTGCCTACAATCAAATTGTGCACTTGCCAGCGTTCACGCAGCTTAGCTGTCTGCCCGTCATAGCTCTTAAGCTTAACCTGCCGAGTAGCAGTTCCGACTTATAACTAACGCGCCACTTAATTCTTTGTCCGCGGTACGCAAAAAGAATCGCAAAACTTTATCACCGGTCAAACAGCTATTTTACGTCGGCCACATACACAATACGCACTAGCACAGGCGTGGCACGACAATCACCTTCTCATTCTCACTCCCAACTCTTTGTTGATGCTCTCTCTATGTCAGCCTATGAGATATGTTTCTACACCACTCAATCCATCTCGCTTCACATTACACTTTCAACAATTCCAAGAATATTGATTTACAGTTTCATGCGAATTATGACTTCATATTATTCCGTTCACAGAAAAAGAATTTAAACAACCTGTTAATGAACCTGAAATCATGCAGCATCAAAACAATTACACTTATGACCACTGCAGGACGTAAACAGAAATGTAGTTGTACAAAGAAATAAATTTACAGCACTCGTGCTAAAATAATTCTTCTAACGTATCGCGAAAAGAAAGCAGAAAAAAGTGAAAAGAAATTACATGAAAACGGAAAAAAGAAATGTACATCGTTCTTTAGTGTTATTTTCACACAGCCCGGAAAGGCAATCCAGAGCTCTGAACGAGGTGGCCGTAGTCTAGGGTGACCAAACGTCCCAGAAAACCGGGATTGTCCCGGTTTTCATCCCTGTGTTCCGGTGTCCCAAAAATTTGTTTCGGGACGCTCAAAAGTCCCGGAATTAAGTTTTTAAATACATTTCGTGAAACTTTCTCAAATTTTTGGGATTTCGCCATATTAAAGGAAATACAACACAAGAAATTAATATATTTTAGCTTATTTGTCTGAAACCTCCATTGTCCCATACTAGTAATCACAGTATCAGTATTGATACACTCAGGCAATAATTTACTTTGAGCGGTACTTTGGTCAACAAGTAGTAAGTTGTATTATTGTAACAGAGCTATGAAACCGTCCGATTGTCGCGCCACTTACACAATCTTTGTCAGAACAGTGTAGTAGTTGATGTTTTGTCGGACAAACTGCAATAGTTTTTTTTCTCATATTAGTGGTATTATTGCTGCAGTACCGTGAAACGCAATGCCGAAAGGTGCCTGCAAGTTCAGTGACTGTTATTCCAAGGAATGGAATTTCATTAAGGTTGGTTGGTTGGTTGTTTGGGGAAGGAGACCAGACAGCGTGGTCATCGGTCTCATCGGATTAAGGAAGGATGGCGAAGGAAGTCGGCCGTGCCCTTTCAGAGGAACCATCCCGGCATTTGCCTGGAGTGATTTAGGGAAATAACGGAAAACCTAAATCAGGATGGCCGGACGCGGGATAGAACCGTCGTCCTCCCAAATGCGAGTCCAGTGTCTAACCACTGCGCCACCTCGCTCGGTCAATTTCATTAAGAAACATCGTTTTGATTACGAAGCAGAGTGTTCCGTATGTAACTGTTTTATTAGTATAAGTCATGGTGGACTTTCTGACATAGTTGATCACATCAGGTCAAAGAAACACATTAACAGATACAGTGCACTGAGCTCCAGTAAAACTCTACAAAATTATTTTGTGAAACATCAGTCAAGTGAAGAGACGAAAGTTCGAGCAGCCGAGCTTACACTAGCCTACCACACGGTAAAACATCACCAAACTTATAGATCTAGTGATTGTACTAATAAGCTTAACAGCAATATGTTTGATGATTCTTCCATTGCAAAAAAGTTGAGTTCAGCAAGAACTAAAGTGTCAGCATTAGTGAAAGGAGTTATTGCTCCCCAGAGTGTAAAGGAAAGCCTTGAATACATCAAAAAGTCTTCTTTCTACGGGTTATCCACTGATGCCAGCAATCATAAGGCCACTAAAATATTTTCGTTTGTTGTTCAGTTTTTCGATATTAATCAGGGAATTCAGACCAAACTTTTGAAGGTGAGTTCCCTACCTAATGAAACATCTGACGAAATTTCAAGATTTTGTATGAATACTATCGAAATGTTTGATCTTGAGAAAAATAAATGTGTGGCATTTTGTGGAGACCACACCAACATAAACTTTGGTGGTTTAAAAAGACAAGGCAAGTGCAACGTATTTACCACATTAAAGGCAACATTGCATGAAAACATTGCAGGCATAGGGTGCCCTGCACATGTTCTACGCAATAGCGTGCAGACATCTGCTGACAGTTTAAGCTGTGATGTTGAAACTATCGTCATGAAGGTATACTCACACTTTTACATGTATACTGTTAGAACAGAGAGGCTTAAGGAGTTCTGTGATTATGTGGGAACTGAATATATGAATGTAATGTGTCACTCGAAAACTCGCTGGTTATCACTGTTTCCAGCAGTTGAAAGAGTAATCCGCCTGTTTGAACCGTTAAAAGATTTTTTCCTAAATGAAGACAAAGCCCCCAAAATATTGGTTCAGTTTTTCAGTAACCCTTTAAGTGAAGCCTACTTATGGTTCATTCACAGTTAGCTTAGCACTTTGCAGCATGGGATAAAGGAAATTGAGGGAAGCACGAAAAGTGTAATAGAGGTAAATGATGTTTTGAAAAATACTCTGGAAACTGTTACTAAGAGGGGAGAACAGCAGTTCATTTCTTTTAATGGTAAATCTGTCCTTAAAAGAGCAGAAGTATCAGAAGGAGCGGAAAGGAGTTTTAGAGAAGAAGTTAACAAGTTTTATGACACTTGTGTAGAATATCTCAGCAAGTGGAGCGCCTCATATTTACCCTCATTGCCGGTGTTTGATTGGATGTTACTGAAGAGAGTGCCAAAATGGGAAAGTGTTAAAGAGACAGTTTCTTATTTGAAGAGTAAAGAGATTGAAATCGATGATTCCATTCTCTTTGATCAGTTCGGCATACTGACAAATTTTGTTGAAGAAAGTCTTCACAAGTGGAATGATGAAAAAAAGACACCATTGGAATGTCATGAGAAGTGGGTGAGTTTTTTAAGAGCTATGACTGTCTTCAGCATTACTCTGAGTTGGTAATAATTGCAAGGTATTTATTTGCAATCCCAGCCCATAATGCCAACGTGGAAAGAATATTTTCGTTCATGAATATCCAGTGGACTGATGAAAGAAACAGAATGGAGGTGGACTCTCTTGAAGCAATCCTGCAGATCCTGTACATCTACAAAATGGATTGTGGCGAGTTTTATCACTGTGTCTCAAAGAACAAAGACATGACCAAGAAGGCTGGAGGCAGTGAAAAATACCCTTTTCTCCAAGGACAGTCAATTCCATCTACAAGTGCTCAGTAATATTAAAGCTCATATTAATATTAATTGATTAAAAGTTGAATGGCTGTAAAATTTTGTAAAATCGTAATACATTTCTTTATTATTGTATACGTTTATTAAATGTCATTAATTATACAGATAATCTAGATTATATCAATCGTTTGTATCCTCATATTAGTTATAATAATCGGGTTAACAAAATGTATCAACAAAACATTAATATTTAAAATTAAGAAACCTGGGTACATGTGGAATGAGGTGTCCATTGGCACCCGGGTGAATGTGTCCCGGTTTTCACCGAAAATAATTTGGTCACCCTACCGTAGTCACAAAGAGTTAGGTCACGGCCTCTCAGCGAGAGGAGGACCAGTGATGGAGGTGTCCGCTCATACGCTCTGGTACGGGGGTGGGAGCAACTGTGCTTCCCTGGAAGGATGGTGGTTTGGCAGCT
The DNA here is from genome assembly GCF_023864275.1 of Schistocerca cancellata. Taxonomy (NCBI): domain Eukaryota; kingdom Metazoa; phylum Arthropoda; class Insecta; order Orthoptera; family Acrididae; genus Schistocerca; species Schistocerca cancellata. The sequence continues at coordinate 1,094,165,464 of NC_064627.1, forward strand.
CACCAGGTACCATCAGCTAGACCTCGAGGTGGCCTGGTGATGCACCCAAGGCTTCTAGGCAAAGACGAGGCACCAGCCGCTCGTCAGCCAAGTGCTTCAGAAAAGGTTGGCCGTTGCATTGTAGGTCGAAGTCATCTTGGCAGGTCACTCATGGTACTTCACAGGTCCCACCTCGGGACTGGTTAGCTGCCAACTGAGAACTAATCTTTGAAGTCCGGGTTCTTGTACCATTTGCACCGTGCAAATCACATTATCAGGTGTCGAGAATGATCGAGTGTGCCCTAGTTTCCTGCACTTGTCAAAGTTCTACACCACACTGCGGTCTCATAATTCCAGTCTTAAAGTTTCCAGTTTGGTCCGTCTGCCTGCTGAATAGCCACTCTTGAACACAACTTACGTGTTGTTACTTCACTGTGCGTGTGGTAAAAAAAAAAAAAAAATGATGTTATGCTCCCTTCTCCACGAGGCCACTCTGCTGCAACGGTACTTTGGCCATCCATTTAGTTTGGGTGGTGTGTGGCAATTAACTGTGGTCTGCCCATTCTACATGTATTAGCTGTTCTTCCTCATTGGCATTCCAACCGAGATATTGCGTGATAGCCTGCCTGGCTTCAACTCTGGCTCTGGCCCCAGCCATTTTAGCTTGAAAAACTTCCCCACACCCACCTGGAATATCATTCTCTGGAGTAACAGAATTAACCTGCATGTTCACATCAAGAGCCGACGAGCTCACAAATGCCATGATTTTGCGTTTGCTTTCGTCTCGTTTCCAAGGCTGTATATAAGAGTGTAGAATTTTGACTCAAGTGAAGTACTGAACCCGTGGTCGCATATTGTGTAGGGAATCCACACATTTAAGACAGTTCTTTTGGTACATTTTTTGGTTTCAGGCCATTGCTAAGTCCGACTCGTACCCTGGCAAGCTGCACGCAGTCCAGGCAGACCTGCGCAAAGAGGAGGACATACAGGCGGCCTTCCGCTGGCTCGAGGACAACCTCGGCCGCGTCGACATCCTGGTCAACAACGCTGGCGTCTTCTCTGACTCCCAGATTACAGGTTAGTCTGCACAGACCCAATCAGCATATTTAAACTTTGCCTCTAGCACATACGTGAAGCAGTCATTGAGGTATGACCATCTCATCAACATATCAACACGGCAGTATGAGTATCACATATTTGAAGCAAAACAACACAAAGATCGGCAGCTCACTCAATATGTATATATCTCGACCAACTGAATGGCATACCTGGCAAGTTTAGCTTCGTTTATTTCATCAGCTTAGTAGTCTGTATGTTTCCAGAATGAGATTTTCACTCTGCAGCGGAGTGTGCGCTGATATGAAACTTCCTGGCAGATTAAAACTGTGTGCCCGACCGAGACTCGAACTCGGGACCTTTGCCTTTCGCGGGCAAGTGCTCTACCATCTGAGCTACCGAAGCACGACTCACGCCCGGTCCTCACAGCTTTACTTCTGCCAGTACCTCGTCTCCTACCTTCCAAACTTTACAGAAGCTCTCCTGCGAACCTGCAGAACTAACACTCCTGAAAGAAAGGATACTGCAGAGACATGGCTTAGCCACAGCCTGGGGGATGTTTCCAGAATGAGATTTTCACTCTGCAGCGGAGTGTGCGCTGATATGAAACTTCCTGGCAGATTAAAACTGTGTGCCCGACCGAGACTCGAACTCGGTACCTTTGCCTTTCGCGGGCAAGTGCTCTACCATCTGAGCTACCGAAGCACGACTCACGCCCGGTCCTCACAGCTTTACTTCTGCCAGTACCTCGTCTCCTACCTTCCAAACTTTACAGAAGCTCTCCTGCGAACCTGCAGAACTAACACTCCTGAAAGAAAGGATACTGCAGAGACATGGCTTAGCCACAGCCTGGGGGATGTTTCCAGAATGAGATTTTCACTCTGCAGCGGAGTGTGCGCTGATATGAAACTTCCTGGCAGATTAAAACTGTGTGCCCGACCGAGACTCGAACTCGGTACCTTTGCCTTTCGCGGGCAAGTGCTCTACCATCTGAGCTACCGAAGCACGACTCAGGCCCGGTCCTCACAGCTTTACTTCTGCCAGTACCTCGTCTCCTACCTTCCAAACTTTACAGAAGCTCTCCTGCGAACCTGCAGAACTAACACTCCTGAAAGAAAGGATACTGCAGAGACATGGCTTAGCCACAGCCTGGGGGATGTTTCCAGAATGAGATTTTCACTCTGCAGCGGAGTGTGCGCTGATATGAAACTTCCTGGCAGATTAAAACTGTGTGCCCGACCGAGACTCGAACTCGGGACGTTTGCCTTTCGCGGGCAAGTGCTCTACCATCTGAGCTACCGAAGCACGACTCACGCCCGGTCCTCACAGCTTTACTTCTGCCAGTACCTCGTCTCCTACCTTACAAACTTTACAGAAGCTCTCCTGCGAACCTGCAGAACCTGCAGAGAATTGGTCCCGAGATCGAGTCTCGGTCGGGCACACAGTTTTAATCGTCCAGGAAGTTTCAGTCTGTATGTTGCTTGTATCATGCGATCACCCGCTATAAAGCTAAGAAAGTCAGTTTTGGTGTAATTCTACTAACATAATTACGATGCTTGGATCAACAACTAAGACAACTATATGAGCTTTATCATTTAACAGGGGAAATTATTTATTGATTGGAAGCAGCCCATATTGAACCCGAAGGAACAGCATTAGTGATTTTCCTCTATGCAGAAAATAATTATGTATGGCAACTCCATTAACTGCCAACGGCCTTGCCGCAGTGGTACCACCGGCTTCTGTCAGATCATCGAAGTTGAGCGCTGTCGGGCTGGGCTAGCACTTAGATGGGTGAAAATAATTATTCCTTAAAGATGCTTTCATTTTACGGAACTGAATAAAGAATACCACTGACCATGGCACAAAGATGCTGAAACTTGTTTGAGTTTATGTGATAACAGTTGGTTGCATAGCAGGCGATCATGATATCCAGTAATCTTACACATTTTCATTTGCATGCAGCACTTTCAACTTACGTATTCCCGGTATTGTATGAGTTAGTTAAAAACCGCACAGTTGGCAACACTAGAAAACACTAAACAGGTTAACATGGTGGAAGAGTGTGTCTGCTGTGCTGGAAGTTGTTTTTGGTATTGCAGGAAGAACAACAGTTTTACCTGCAGTGCAGCAACAGAAAACGTAGAACAGAATCGGTAGATACAGAAAGTAATAAAACATGTACTGAGCAAAAGGGGCATAGGTCAGAAATATTTGTAAGTGACATACTGCAGCACGTAACATCACTGATAGCCAAAGTGACCAAATTGTGGCTGATGAGTATGAAAGTTAAAAAACATTGCTCTTATGTTAATCTTCAAAGAAAAGTAGTGATTTTGTACGAACAGCTTCTGTCGAATACTTGAAGCTAGCTAGTTTTTTACCTGGTGACACTGTGGTTGTGATAAGTTAGGACTGAAATTGGAGTTTAATAGAAACATTCGAACCCTTTGCCCTCCATCCTTGTCAAATGAAGCGCTTTGTTAAATGTTCTGCACTAAAGGGGAATTTATATTCTTCACCTTTGAGAAGGGCTAGAAAACATTCAGATATAATGCATATTTCGCCTGCATTATAGCACTGTGGCACGATTTATTTATAGACCTTTGCTGTGAGCAAATGGAAATTGTACAGGAATGTTGTTTGCGTTGTGGTCTTCAGTCTGAAGACCGGTTTGATGTAGCTCTCCACAATATATATATCTTCCTGTGGAAGCGTCTCTATCTCTGAATGATTACTGCAACCCACATTCATTTGAAACTGCTTATTGTACTCAGGCTCTCAAGTCTTGTTCTTCCTCGTCAATTGTACTCCCCACCACACCCACCCGCCTACCCACCCACCCACCCACACCCACCCTCCCACCCACCCACCAACACACACACACACACACACACACACACACACACACTTCCGTCCATTACTCATTTTGACGATTCCTTGATGCCTCAGGCTGTGGCCTCTAAACTGATTCTTTCTGTTAATCATATTGTGCCACAAATTTTTTTCAACATTTGTTTCAGTACCTCTTCATTAGCTATTTGATCTGTCCCTCAAATCTTCAACATTCTTCTGTAACACCACATTCCAAAAGCTTCAATTCTCTTGTCGTCTGAACTGTTGTTTGTCGACACTTCAATCCCATACGAGGCTAAACTCCACACATTAAAATTTTTTTTTAGATTTTTAACAAATTTCTCTTTTTCAGAAAATGTTTTTTACGGTATTACCAGACTGCATTGTATATCCTCTCTACTTCGGCCATTCTCAGTTATTTTGCTGCCCAAATATTAAAACCCATCTACTTCTTTTACTGTTTCATTTTTCTCAGCATCACTTGATTTAATTCTACTATACTCTTCACTCTTGATTTACTTTTATTGACGTTCCTCTTATAAGCACCTTTCAGGACAATGTGCATTCCATTCAACTGATCATGTAGGTCTCTGCCGTCTCTGGCAGGATTACACTACCATAGTCCAACCTGAAAGTTTTTTTCTTCTCTATGAACTACAAATCACTTCCCAAATTTCTCTTTGGTTTTCTTTACTGCTTAGTCAGTGTACGAACTGAATAACTTTAAGCTAGCTGCAACCATGTCTCATCTCACTCCCTTCTCAACGACTGCTTCTCTTTCACTACCTTCGATTCTTTATAACTTAAGTCTTGTTTCTGCGTCAGTTGTAGATGACACTGCGCTCCCTGCTACTTTCAGAAAGAGTGTATTCCAGGCATCATAGAGCAGCAAACATAGATACAAGTTGCACACTGTCCACACAGCCATCATACAAGTTTGCATTTGGGGTGTAGTTTGCAGCTGATATGCACTGACACTTCGTTGACTCAGTGTCTGCACCCAACCTCGATTCATTTGTCCAAAATACAACAGAAAATGATCAGGGACTTTCAAGTCAGGATCACGGTACTGAATGATGCAAACGCAGTGACCTGCGTACAGATAGTACTGAGCTCAAACACTGGGACCACAGCTGCGACATTGGAAACCACGTCGCAGGGTTGTGGGCACGCGACGCGGTAAGCGAAGTACACAGGGCGACTCAGTTGCCCCTACCTAAGGGTTTTATGGAACCCGCAACGCATTCAAAAACCACGTGTGTAATTTTCATATTCTCTCGCCCGTTAAGCGTAAACAATAAGTTCTACAGAAAAAAACGAACAGGATCTGCCTGTAGAAAATTTAATGTACTTAAATTTTGTACTGCGATACGTTTCTGCTTGAGGCCACAGTTTTCAAATTACTCAAGAAAGACGCGTTTGAAGCTGACTTTTGTATGTTTTTGTTAAAGAATTCGAAAATAAAGGACTCAAGCAAAACATATCCCTGTACAAAATTTAACTACATTAAATTTCCTACAAAAAAGTCCTGCTCGCTTTTCTGTAGGATTTTTAGTTTGAGCATATTTTATAGTTTGAGCATATCAAGTGAGAGAATGTGAAGATCATATGTGTGATGTTTGAAGACATTGCAGTTGCATAAAACCCCTAGGTAGGCAGAGCTGAATTACTGTGTATAAGTAGAGCAGTGATGAGTGGGAATCACTCTAGTGACGATACGAGCTGCAAATGGGAAAAGGCACTGACATAACCAACTTTGGCAAAGCACATATTATTAAGGCCTGGCCCCCAGAAACGAGCATCTAGGAAAAGGCTAAGCTGGTCGGTTGTTCCCATGCTGCTGTCGCGAGCATGTGTGGGAAATGACTGAAGGACGGCGAAATTATGAGTAGACAACGAGGTGTCGGACGTCTGTGCCTCGATGAGAATGGAGGCTTGCCGACTCTGTTAAGCAGGATACGCGGCGGTTTGTGGCAGATTTGACGACAGAGTACAGTGTTGGAGCAGGTATAAGTGTTTCAGGACACACTGTTCAGCGCACATAGGGCTTCACAACAAATGAACTGCCCGTGTCCCCACGTTCACACAACAACATCGACAAGTACGAGCCGTGCGGTTCTAGGCGCTTCAGTCAGGAACCGCGGGACTGCTACGGTCGCAGGTTCGAATCCTGCCTCGGGCATGGATGTGTGTGATGTACTTAGGTTAGTTAGGTTTAAGGGGCTCCGGAAAGGCTCAAAATCATGAAAAGTTCAATTTTTACTTTTTTGCGTTTTCTGAATCTGCAGACTATTACCTTTTAATAGATATATAATTTATTCAATTCCGAAGACTACAACTATTTTTAAATTTTTTTTGAAATGTGTTCTACATGGGCGTGACCCACTGTGGCGCTGTTAAACTGCTGTCAAATGGTGTTATTATTAACGCCCGTGTTCATCAGGTACATTTTAGTGATGTGAGATAAAGTATGTGTTGTGGCTAACCTGTGATGGTTCAATATATATCGCTGGTGTGATTGTCGATTGTTTCATGTTTATTTACTCTGTCGTTATCTCGAAAATATTCGTAATTAATTCTGTTTCTTGAGTCTCTGTTTTGTTGAAGTATAATAATGAGTAAAAGTAAAGTTATTAGAAATCCTCTGAAGGCTTTTAAGAAAAGGAGAAATGTTGGAAAGCCAAAGGTATGTGTTATTACTGTAAATAATAACATTCTAACATGGTACGAGCGATGCTTGCTTTAGACAAGGAACGCCTTCGGGCTGCAGACAGGGCTGTAAAGAGTCTAGAAATACAAACAAGAGTAAACAGGAGGAGGAACAAGAGGAAGCTGGAGGAGGAGTTTGCAGAGGATGAAGATAATCCATCCTATGGACCTGGAATGCACTAAAAAGTTAATCCAATCTTTGTCGCTCGATTCCCAAAACTTTTATTTTCTCATACTAATTACATGTTTTCTACGGATCTTCCAAACATATTTGTTTCAAACTTTCAGTAAATGTTACACAGTACCTTCTGCATAATTTAACACAGCCTTTTTCCAAAAAACTGTATATTTTTGAATATATAAATAAAAAAATTGCAAAAAATGTTGTGAATTTTCATTACAATTGAAAAAAATCATCTTTAATAACTGAACTAAAATTTTGTAAAATCCCTGTGTTAAGTTGTAGCCCATATTCCAATAAATAATCTGTAAAAAGTTCAACTTCCTACCTCAAATACTTTGTGAGGAAAGATGTAATTTATAAGCGTTATTTTAACATTGCAAGTATAGGGCGTTCCGGAGCCCCTTAAGTAGTTCTAAGTCTAGGGGACTGATGACCAAAGATGTTCAGTCCCATAGTGCTCAGAGCCATTTGAACCATTTTTTTGAGATAAGACCGTGGATCAATGGAAACGTGTCCACTTGTGGGATTCCTTGTCACACCAGATCGATGGTCGTCTTCGGATACACTCTCATCCAGGCTAATAGCTGATCGAAATATGTACCACGCCCAAGACGCAGACCGATGGTGGCAGTATTTGCTCATTCACGTGGGCTTCCGTGGGATCTGTGGTAGTAATCAGAGGCCTCATGATAGCTGTGGACCACATTAACATTGATATCGACCATCTGCATTCCTTCATGCTGTATTCGCGACGGATGTTGCATGTTCCGGCAGGGTAACTGTCCTTGTCACTAGACCAGAATCGTGCTACATCGGTCTGAGTAGCATGATAGTGAATTCGCGTTGATGTCCTGGCCACCAAATTCACCTGATGTGAACCCGACGGAACAGGCGTCACAAGCGACTTCTAATCAAGCTGCGGGCCTATGGGGTATCGTCTCAGTTGTGCGACTGGATTCGTGATTTCCTGTCAGGAAGGTCGCAGTTCGTAGTAATAGACGGCAAATCATCGAGTAAAACTGAAGTGATATCAGGTGTTCCCCAGGGAAGCGTCCTGGGACCTCTGCTGTTCCTGATCTATATAAATGACCTGGCTGACAATCTGAGCAGTTCTCTTAGGTTGTTCGCAGATGATGCTGTAATTTACCGTCTAGTAAGGTCATCCGAAGACCATTATCAGTTGCAAAGCGATTTAGAAAAGATTTCTGTATGGTGTGGAAGGTGGCAGTTGACGCTAAATAACGGAAAGTGTGAGGTGATCCACATGAGTTCCAAAAGAAATCCGTTGGAATTCGATTACTCGATAAATAGTACAATTCTCAAGGCTGTCAATTCAACTAAGTACCTGGGTGTTAAAATTACGAATAACTTCAGTTGGAAAGACCACATAGATAATATTGTGGGGAAGGCGAGCCAAAGGCTGCGTTTCATTGGCAGGACACTTATAAGATGCAACAAGTCCGATAAAGAGACAGCTTACGCTACACTCGTTCGTCCTCTGTTAGAATATTGCTGCGCGGTGTGGGATCCTTACCAGGTGGGATTGACGGAAGACATCGAAAGGGTGCAAAAAAGGGCAGCTCGTTTCGTATTATCATGTAATAGGGGAGAGAGTGTGGCAGATATGATACGCGAGTTGGGGTGGAAGTCATTAAAGCAAAGACGTTTTTCGTCGCGGCGAGATCTATTTACGTAATTTCAGCCACCAACTTTCTCTTCCGAATGCGAAAATATTTTGTTGAGCCCAGCCTACATAGGTAGGAATGATCATCAAAATAAAATAAGAGAAATCAGAGCTCGAACAGAAAGGTTTAGGTGTTCGTTTTTCCCGCGCGCTGTTCGGGAGTGGAATGGTAGAGAGATAGTATGATTGTGTTTCGATGAACCCTCTGCCAAGCAGTTAAATGTGATTTGCAGAGTAATCATGTAGATGTAGATGTAGATGAACGACATGTGGGACGCTATCAGGCGTCAGTTCCACACCGACAAAGCACAAGCCTGTATTTCGCGTTTGCGTAGATATGTGGTACGACATATCCCTGGAAACATGACAACGACTTGTGGAATCAATGCCATGCTGGACAGCATCTGTATTTCGTTCTAAACTTGGACCAGCAGGCTATTAAGCATGGTGGTCATAGTGTTTGAGCTCATCAGTACTCAGTGTTGACACTTGCAATGTCAGGTCAGACCTATCCTATGCAATGCGTGTGTCTGTGTGTGTGCAGAGGGCAGCACGGAGGAGTTCCGCCGCATGCTGGAGGTGAACGTGCTGGGGCTGACGTTGTGCACCAAGGAGGCCGTTAACCTGATGCGCGCCAAGGGCATCGACGACGGCCACATCGTCAACATCGGCAGGTGACGCTCGCCTCTCTTCTCCCACCCACCTGCTGCTCAGGCTAATCGTTGCCTCATTACTTATTGCCTGCTGTGTGCTTTCAGCGTGGCGGGCCACTGGCTTCCCCTTATGTCGGAGGGCGCCTTCTACTTCGGCACCAAGCACGCGGTCAGGGTGCTGTCCGAGGGCCTGCGCCGAGAGTTCCTCCAGCGGGACTCCAGCATGAGGGTCACTGTCAGTACTCCCACCAACCTAGCATCTCTCCTGAAGCACTAAACTCCAGTTTTTTCTGGCACATTGTAGTATCTACATCTACATACATATTCGATGAGCACGCATACAGTGCATGGCGCAGGGTATCCTGTACCTCTATTAGTCATAAACTTTGCTATTCCCCTCGCAAATGGAGGGAGGGGAAACGACTGTCTATATGCCTACGTATGATCCCTGATTTCTCTTATCTTCATCGTCCTGACTTGACACGTTACGTGAGAATGTAAGACGTCACTTTGTAAACCCTAGACCAGGGGCGGGCAGGAATCCTGCACGTGTGCGGTGCACTTGCACGCGTGCAGTTAACAGGTGTTCTGCGTGCACACAGGGGCAAGCTGGCCACCCGCTTACCTCCCCTCCCCACCATACCTTCTGTCCACTCCTTCCTCTGTAATGCGTTTTGTTTTTCTAGCTTGCTTTATTGAATGACGGAATAAGGTTAGCAGGAGTGCTTGAAATAAATCATGGTTTGAAAGAGCACCTATTAACTACGATACGTTTTATTTAATTATCACAGGTGGAGTTTACAATACGTTTAATATCTGGAACAAAATTTCTGCATACAGACAAACGCAAACAGTTATGTAAATTTTCATCACTTATGTTTGCTCTTAACCGAGGCTTATTAATTCAGCAAATGGTTTTCCAGCTCTCACTATATTAAGCGCAATTTTATAGCTTGCACGTACCGCTGGGCTATTATTGTTGTCGTCCTGAAAAATTGAAAAAAGTGCTCCATAAAATGTTAAATCAGTTAGATGAGAGACATGACGAGAGAAAGTCGCAGATCTCTCGTGACAACGGCAACTAGGACAGATGCATCTAATATCGTCAGGTCGCTCTTCTTAAGCTCAGTCAATTTCCCCATCCGCTCAGAATCCGACAATAAATTGTAGTCGTCCTTGTGAAATTTATTATAATGGCCTTCAATTCTACACTTCCACTGACCAGCGAGAATACTGCCACATATTAAACATTTCGAATTTTCACGTCTTTGCACAAAGAAAAAATGGTTCTCCCATTACTTTTTAAAAGATAGCAAATCTCCACGTCTCCGTTTCCTTGATTCACTCTGCATTTTCCGGTTCTTGAAATACAACGTTCACTACGTAGTGGTCGCTTCTGTATCAACGTCCGCGGCTTGGCCTTGTACTACACTGCCGCAACCTGCCGGCTGTCGCCACTGCCCCATTCGGCGATTGCACGCGAGCAGCACACGTGCAGCGCTGTGCGCTCACGAGCCGCGTGCAACGTTTGCCCGCCCCTGCCCTAGACTGTTCACAAACAAATCTAAAATACAGTAATTGCTCTATACATATTCCGGATCAGCAGGGAGTGTCGACTTGCATGAAGCAGAAACTTCCCATACACTGAGGTAGCAAAAGTTATGGGATTGGGACATGCACATATACAGACGGAGGTAGTATCGCGTACACAAGGTTTAAAAGAGCAGTGCATTGGCGGAGCTCTCATTTGCACTCATGCGATTCACTTGGAAAGGTTTCCAACGTGATTATGGCTGCACGACTGGAATTAACAGACTTTGAACTCGGAATGGTAGTTGGAGCTACACTCATGGGACATTCCATTTCGGAAATGGAGAATTCAATATTGCGAGATCCACAGTGTCAAGAGTCTGCCGAGAACATCAAATTTCAGGCATTACCTCTCACCATAGACAATGCAGTGGCCGTCGGCCTTCACTTAACGACCGGGAGCAACGGCGTTAGGGAAGAGTTGTCAGTGCTAACAGACAAGCAACACTGTGGGATGTATGAAAAATGTATCTGTTAAGACAGTACTGCGAAATTTGGCGTTAAAAGGGGTACGACAGTAGACGACCGAAGCGAGTGCCTTTACTAATAGCATGATATCGCCTGCAGCGCGTCTCCTGGGCTTGTGCCCACATTGGTTGTGCCCTAGACAACTGGAAAACCGTGGCGTGGTCAGATGAAGCCCGGTTTCAGTTGATAAGACCTGATGATAGGGTTCGAATGGCGCTAAGCCTCCACTGGTGGTGTCTCCATAATGGTGTTGGCTGTGTTTAAATGAAATCGACTAGGTCCCCTAATACAACTCAACCGATTATTGACTGCAAATGGCTATATGTTCGGCTACTTGGAGACCATTGACAGCAAACAACTGTGGACTTGTTATGGATGACAATGCGTCGTGTCACTGGGCCACATTTTTTTGTGATTGGTTTGAAGAAAATTCTGCACAATTCGAGCAAACGATTTCGCCACTCAGAGCGCCCGTCCTTAATCCCAACACACGTTTATGGGACATAATCGAGAGGTCAGTTCGTCCACGATACTCTGCACCAGCAACATTTTCGCAGTTATAGACCGTTATGGGGGGTGGGGGAGGGGGGACACATTGCTCAGTATTTCTACGGGAGACTTCCAGTTGCTGCAATACGTCGGGCAAAAAGAGATCCGACACGATATTAGGAAGTGCCCCATGGGTTTCGTCACTTCAATTTAAATTGGTAGCAGTAGAACTGTTCAGCAGTCTGTTCGTATTTGTAATCACTTTTTGGTAAAAACATTTGTCATTATTCGGTATAATTCTTACGTTTTTACTGAGAGTCAGTCTCACGGCCATGGTGACACACTTAGCCGGTACGATGTGCCTCACCCTGCTACACCATTTCAAGAACCACTACCGCTCACTGACTCAACTGGATTTGGCAACAATATCTCTCACTGGGTGCACTTGGTGCTTAACAGTCGGTTCTGTACCTAACCTCGAACTGTGCCACCAAATACACAACTGGCCATTAAAATTGCTGCACCAAGAAGAAATACAGATGATAAATGGGTATTCATTGGACAAATATATTGTACTAGAGCTGACATGTGATTACACTTTCACGCAATTTCGGTGCATAGATCCTGAGAAATCAGTACCCAGGACAAACACCTCTGGCCGTAATAGCGGCCTTGATACGCCTGAAACAGACGGCGTGCACAGGTACAGCGGCCCATGCAGCTTCAACACGATACTACAGTGCATCAAGAGTAGTGACTGGCGTATTGTGACGAGCCAGTTGCTCGACCACCATTGACCAGACGTTTTCAGTTGGTGAAAGATCTGGAGAATGTGCTGGCCAGGGCAGCAGTCGAACGTTTTCTTTATCCAGAAAGGCCCGTACAGGACTTGCAACATGCGGTCGTGCATTATCCTGCTGAAATGTGGGGTTTCGCGGGGATCGAATGAAGGGTAGAGCCACGCGTCGTAACACATCTGAAATGTAACGTCCATTGCGAAGACGTGACCGTAACCAATGATACCCCTTACCACCACGCCGGGTAATACGCCAGTATGGCGATGACGAATACGCGCTTCCAATGTGCGTTCATCGCGATGTCGCCAAACACGGATGCGACTATCATGATGATGTATACAGAACCTGGATTCATCCGAAAAAATGACGTTTTGCCATTCGTGCACCCAAGTTCGTCGTCGAGTACACCATCGCAGGCGCTCCTGTCTGTGATGCAACGTCAAGAGTAACCGCAGCCATGGTCTCCGAGCTGATAGTCCATGCTGCTGCAAACTCGTCGAAATGTTGGTGCATATGGTTGTTGTCTTGCAAACGTCCCCATCTGTTGACTCAGTGATCGAGAGGTGGTTGCATGATCCGTTATAGTCATGCGGATAAGATGCCTGTCATCTCGACTTCTAGTGATACGAGGCCGTTGGGATCCAGCACGACGTTCCGTATTACCCTCCTGAACCCACCGATTCCATATTCTGCTAACAGTCATTGGATCTCGACCAACGCGAGCAGCAATGTCGTGGTACGATAAACCGCAATCGCGATAGGCTACAATGCGACCTTTATCAAAGTCGGAAACGTGATGGTACTTATTTCTCCTCCTTACACGAGGCATGATAACAACGTTTCACCAGGCAACGCCGGTCAGCTGCTGTTTGTGTATGAGAAATCGGTTGGAAACTTTCCTCATGTCAGCACGTTGTAGGTGTCGCGGCCGGCGCCATCCTTGTGTGAATGCTCTGAAAAGCTAATCGTTTGCATATTACAGCATCTTCTTCCTGTCGGTTAAATTTCGCGTCTGTAGCACGTCATCTTCGTGGTGTAGCAATTTTAATGGCCTGTAGTGTATTATTACCTCTGAATATGGGACCGTTGATCCCTTACAATGTCAACAAAGTACTCGTGAACTCTGTTAGGTAAACTTAAAGAACCCGTATCTGCGTCAAATTCTCCGCCGTTATATTGCCACTAACGTTCATTATATTTAGCGTAAATAATAATAATTAGGTATGGCTCAAAAGCCTGGTGCAGGATTTTCAGTTGGACGCCACTCCGGCGATTAGAGATCGTGAAAATGCGGTAAGAGAGATTAGAGTGCGTAGAGAGGCATAGAGCCACTTTGCCTTCGCTCAATCGCGAATGGAATAGGGTAGAAAATTGATAATATTGGTACGATGTACCCTCCGCCATGCACTGTACAGTGACTTGCGCAGTATAAATGTCGTCAAGGACTGGAAGAGACTGCACGTCACGCCTGTTTTAGAGGAAGGATAAGAGGAGGAATACAAGGAATTACAAGCGACTAGTTTTAATGGGCTCGTTAGACTGCTTCAGTTACAACGTAGACTCGATGTTCGCAATCGCGAAGTAATAACATACACACAGACTAGACATAAGGTCTCAGGCAACAACAGTGACCGGCTTGTAGAATTTTTTAATCGTATATTGCAACCTGACGACAGGCAAGTGATATAATCACGGTTTTCGACTTGATAAGGAGCCATCATCAGGTGATCTGAAGACGTTACACATTGACTCGTCAATTGAATCAAACATATCTGCGCTCTGTTTGTTTCAAATACCGCGAGCGCCTGTCGAGGTATCTTCCACTGATGAATTACTACGCAACACCCTGAAATCATTTCATAATTTCTCCGTACTATATTGAAACTAGTAATTATATCACTTATCTGACCTGTGGCTGAAATTGTTGTTGTTGTGGTCTTCAGTCCGAAGACTGGTTTAATGCTGCTTTCCATGCTACTCTATCCTGTGCAAGCCTCTTCATCTCCGAATAACTACTGCAACCTAGATCCTTTGCTTACTGTATCATCTCTTAGTCTTCCTCTACGATTGTTACCGCCCACGCTTCCCTACGTAGTGTATGCTGCTAGAACGAGGAAACGAAAGCTGGAACTCTTAGTGGAGTTCACTCAGACATCATTGTTTCCTTTATAGTAGCACTGGCACCTCTCCATTGCAAAGTATCACCACCATCCTTGTCATAACATTTATCCCTTGCTACCTAAAGGATTCTTCCGAACTTGTCTTTGTTTTCTGGTCTTCAGCTATTCACAAGTATGTTGATCAGATCGTCCTATTAATATTTTCTTACCTCATCTTTTGGTAACTTTCTTGGACCACCTCCCATTAATTCACCTGACGCTATGCTACTTCCACCTATCTTCCATACTCACTACAGTCGTAATTAAGCCTTCCTCTCCAGTATATTGCTTGACTCGTTTTTATCTTTTACTGCCCCTCCTGCTAACTGCCAACATGCATCTCTTCAACCGTCGCTGAACTTGTACCGGGACAGCAGACACGCGCCTGCAAACAAACAAACAGACGCTTGATTAGAAAACTCTATTTTTGGAAGTGATAATTAAAAATTTATGAGGCTGCCTCGTATTTTGTTTATTTTAAAATGAAGTCTCGCTATTGTCGTTGGGGTTGCTACAACATCTGTACCTACGTGTAAACTGTATCGCCTGCCGCTGTGGCCGAGCGGTTCTAGGCGCTTCAGTCCGGAACCGCGCTGCTGCTGCGGTCGCAGGTTCGAATCCTGCCTCGGGCATGGATGTGTGTGATGTCCTTAGCTTAGTTACGTTTAAGTAGTTCTAAGTCTAGGGCACTGATGACCTCAGATGTTAAGTCCCATAGTGCTTAGAGCCATTTGAACCGTTTGAAACTGTATCAGAAGTTTACCTGGATGGCGTAGGTAGCTGTGGTCCGTGGTGGTGTTGATTTTGCTTCGCCTTTCAGGAGATCAGCCCCGGTCTGGTGGCCACGGACATCTTCGACAACCTGCAGCTCTTCTCGCGGGAGGCGATGCTGAAACATCCGCACATCACGCCGGAGGACATCGCCGACGCCGTCATCTACGTTCTGGGCGCCCCGCCCTCTGTGCTGGTACGTAGGTGTCCACTCTAGAAACTTCTCATCACCGAAACGAGAGCACCCGGTCCAGAGAGTGAACTGCGTGCCATTTCCCTAAACCAGCTACTTTGTGACATTTAACTAATCCTTCACCCATATAGTATTTAATAAGTCTAGATTGGAAAAAAGTGACATGAGTTATTTACAAAAGAATGGAAAAATTGGTAGAAGCCGACCTTGGGGAAGAACATTTTCAGTTCCGGTGAAAAGTACTAACCCGCGAGGCAATGACGACCCTACGACTAATCTTACGAGGGTCACTCCAAAAGAAAGGCACACTATTTTTTTTTAAATCCATCTTTTATTCTACATGTTTGAAAGTTTTACAGTGTGTAGATACATCCTTTAGGAACAATATTTTCATTTCTCCACATAATTACCATCCCTCTCAACTGCCATCGTGGAACCAGCCCCTGTATACCCGCACGGTAAAATTCTGGACCAACCTGTTGGAGCCACTGTTTGGCAGCGTGCACAAGGGAGTCATGATATTCAAACCTTGGTCCACGAAGAGAGTCTTTCAGTTTCCCAAAGAGATGATAGTCACATGGAGCCAGGTCAGGACTGTAAGGCTGGTGTTTCAGTGTCGTCCATCCGAGTTTTGTGATCGCTTCCATGGTTTTTCGAGTGACATGTAGCCGTGAACTGTCGTGCAACAGCAAAACATCCTGCTTTTGCTGATGTGGTCGAACACGACTCAGTCGATCGTGAAGTTTCTTCAGTGTCGTCACATATGCATCAGAATTTGTGGTGGTTCTACTTGGCACGACGTCCACAAGCAAGAGTCCTTCGGAATCGAAAAACACTGTAACCATAACTTTTCCAGCAGAAGGTGTGGTATTGAATGTTTTTTTGTGGGTGAATTTGCATGATGCCACTCCATTCATTGCCTCTTCGTCTCTGGTGAAAAATGATGGAGACAGTTTCATCACCTGTCACAATTCTTCCGAGAAATTCATCTCCACCATTCTCGTACTGTTCCAAAAGTTCGCCTCATACCGTTTTTCTCGTTTCTTTGTGAGCCACTGTCAACATCCTGGGAACCCACCCGGCACAAACCTTTTTTTAACGCCAATACTTTCAGTATTCTGCAAACACTTCCTTCCCCTATCCTAACGTAGCGTGACAATCCGTTCACTGTGATGCGTCTGAGAGCAGTCACCAATTTTTTAACCCTCTGCACATTGTCTGGAGTGTGTGCAGTACGAGGCCTCCCGCTGCGAGGACAATCCTCAATATTGCCCTGCCCGCTTTCATCACGTAACCTGCTTGCTCGCTGACTAACTGTACTATGACCGACAGCAGAATCTCCATACACTTTTTTCAACCTCTTGTGGATGTTTCCCACTGTCTCGTTTTCACAGCACAGTAATTCTATGACAGCACGTTGCTTCTGACGAACAAGTGTAGCAGCCATCTTGAAGACATGCTGTGACGGCGCCCCTGACGGGAACAGGTTGAACTAAGTTTGAAAACAAACGGGAAGGATGTATCTGCACACTGTAAAACTTTCACACATGCAGAATGAAAACTGTATTTTTACAAAAAATGGTGTGCATTTCTTTTGGAGTGACCCTCGTAGAAGATACGAGGGGCGTTCAGTAGGTAATGCAACCCATTTTTTTCTGAAAGCAGATTGCCTTTATTCAGGATTCCAATACACCATGTTCTCCCTCCCCCCCCCCCCACTCTTTTCGTTACAAAATCCTATTTTTCAGTATAACCTCAGTTCAATGGAGTGGCCTTACGCCACCTTACTGGGAAGACTTATATGCCCTTACTGTACTATTCTAATGGTCGATGTCAGAGCCATCGTCTTGCTGCGTCAATAACCTCCCCATCATCTGCGTTATTCTTCCCGCGGACTGCGTCTTTCCTTGGGCCAAATAGACGGAGGTTCGAAGGTGCGAGATCTGGGCTGTAGGGTGGACGACGAAGAACAGTGCAATGAAGTTTTGTGAGCATCTCTCGAGTGTACAGACTTGTCTGAAGCCTCGCGTTTTCACAGAGAAGGATAAGTTCGTTGCACTTTTGTGGTCACTAACACGCTAAAGTTGTTTCCTCAATTTCCTGAGGATAGCACGTACACTTCAAAGTTGTTCGTTGCATCACGAAGGAGGACACCAAACAGAATAGCCCCTTCAGAGTTCCAGAAGGCCGTCACCATGACTTTACTGGTTGAGGGAGCAGGTTTGAACATTTTCTTCGGAGGAGAGGTGGGGTGGTGCCACTCCTGTTTGAAGTGACGAAGCCATGTTTCATCGCCTGTGACGATGTTCGAACAAAAAACAGTCACGATCAGCCTCGTAACGCGCAAGCAATTTCGCACCCATGTGTCCTCGTTGCTCGTTATGGTCTTTTGTTAGACGGCGAGGAACATAGTGGGCACACGCCTTTGAGTACACCAACTGGCGGACGAATGTGTCAGCACTGCCGATAGAGACGTCCAGTTGAGAGCGAGATGTTTGACTGAGAACCATCTATCACCTAGAGTGAGAGTCAATTATTCGAAAACAGTCTTAATCGCATTTATTACTATTATACCGTCAACCGGTTTCAACCCGACAGAGGGGTCATCCTCCATTGGTCGACTGCTGGTGGTGTTACTCTTGTCTACATAACGGCAGGAGTGACAGGAGTGACACCACCAGCAGTCGACCAATGGAAGATGACCCCTACGTCGGGTTGAAACCGGTTGCCGGTACAATAATAATAAATGCGATTAAGACTGTTTTTGAATAATTCATTAATCATACTAATCGCTGCTTCCTCTCCACAACCATGTTGCCCAAATAAATAGAGTGAGAGTGTCCGCACGTTCTAACATTGCAGGAGTCGAGACTGTGTGGGGCCGACCGGCACGAGGGAGATCGTGAAGATTTCCGCGACCTTGTTGCGATGTGAAACAGACGCCTCGCCCAACGATGCACCGTACCTTTGTTCACTGCCAGGTCTCTACAGACATTCTGCAAGCGCCTATGAATATCTGCGATGCTCCGGTTTTCCGCCAAAATAAACTCAGTGACAGCTCTTTGCTTGGAACGCGTCCCCGTTACAGACGCCATTTTGAGGCTATGTATAGCGCAGCCACCTATTGGAACTACATGAAACTATAGGGGCTGTCGTACGATTTTACCACGATGTCCCACAACAAATTTGCATTTTTGCAACCGAAATTGACCCTTAGAGACTCCTCTCGTAGATTGAATAAAGTGAAACTCACTTTTTAGCATCTGTAGTTTTAGAGAGAGCTGTTGACAATGTTAAGTGGAATATGTTTCTTTATTGTGGGACCTGCAGCATATATTATGTCACAGGAGGACATTATTCCAGCCGGTGTGGCCGAGAGGTTCTAGGCGCTACAGTCTGGAACCGCGCGACCGCTACGGTTGCAGGTTAGAATCCTGCCTCGGGCATGGATGTGTGTGACGTCCTTAGGTTAGTTAGGTTTAAGTATTTCTAAGTTTTAGGGAACTGATGACGTCAGCAGTTAAGTCCCATAGTGCTCAGAGCCATTTGAACCATTTTTTGGACATTATGCACCCTCCGTCGGTGCCCCCCCCCCACTTCGTTAATCCTCTCCTCCCCCTTTTTTTCCCCCCTCATCTGTCTAGCTCCCACCCCCCACCCCCCCCTCTGCGCTTGCCTGTGGCGAGTCATCTTCGTGCCAACATTTTACTGCAGTGTTTCAAGGGTTGTGCGTCTTTTCCGAAGTGTTGCGAACGGAAATCATACTGTCGCTGGGTGTGATTTTTATTTCTCTCGCGAACAGAAACTAGACGGTCGCCGTGCTTTTTAAACTGTCTGTCTACTATTTTACCTGTTCTGCTTCCTGTGTATTTTATTAGCATCGCCAACCCTTTGTTTTGTGTTTTAACTGCCACAATTTCCCGCCATTTTACAATTTAAGTCACCGTTTTTATCGCCTGCTTTTACTGTTTATTATCTTCTTCTTATGTTTTAAAAATTCTGTAGCCTGAAGAGCGGCGAACTAAGCTGCTGCCAGCCCATCCCCTTCGGGGGGAATCGAAACTCAATAAAGGAAAAAAAAGACATTATGCAGAGAACTGGTGGACAGTGCGGTGCTTGATATTTTAATATGGCATATAAGCTTATTTTGGCTTTATTGCCTTCACCAGTACATGTCCTGAAGTTGTAGATGGACATATGTTAACGCTCAGTAAACTGTTAGTCCTGGTCTGTAGTTGTTGGATGTAACTTCTTTTTTCAGTAACGTTTTACATAGACAAAAGTAAACTAATAGCTGTCAAACTTCAATTTCCAAAACTGTCAAAACAATAAAAAAACGTGTTATAATATACTTGCAACAACTTTAAAATGTTATTGAAAAAATATTACACTTAACAACTACAGACAGTAGTAATAGTTCACTCGAAGTTGACATATGCCCATATACATCGTCAGGACACGTGCTGATGAAGGCAACAAAAGCCGAAATAAGCTTATATACTAAAATAAAATATCAAGCAGCATACGGTCTACCAATTCTCTGGATTACAAGAATATATTCTGAAGGTGCTGTTGTAATCTTTAGTCCGATGAGTGATTTGATCGAGCTCCCCACGCTACTGTAACCTGTAACCAGTCACAGTTTTGTTATAGTTATTTAGTGACGAACTGATCACCGATAATACTAACACCTTCTGAGCTACAGCTATAAAACGCTGCTAATTTATTTCGTACGCTACTTGATAAGTTTATCTTCTGTGCTTCTTATAGTCTTAACTCTCTCAAAGTTGTTCTTTTTCGTTTGTAAATATGTAGTTCATCATATTACAGTTGTTGCTGATGGTAAGAATTTATGTCTCTAAAATTATGTTAATACTAAACAAGAAAATCGTGTTTGATTGCATTATGTAACCAGTAGCAATTAAGGACAGTCATATTTTGCTCTCAGCCATACAAACATGGAATCCGAGTCCTGATAGATTGACCAATGAGCGCTATATCAGCTACCGGATGGATTATTTAGTGAACAGTAACCTCCAACAGTGATCATGTAAGTTATGTCAGGCATTTTCTCGATGTGGCTGTAGTCAATGGAAGAGACAACGAATTTAGAGTTGATGTCATTGCAGGGCTTTTGGGGGGCATCAGTATATCCGCCGAAAAAAAAAAAAAAGGAACACATAAAGCCGCGCGGTCTAGGCATCCTGTCACAGTTCTCGCGTCTCACCCCGTCCGAAGTTCGAATCCTCCTTCGGGCATGGGTGTGTGTGTTGTCCTTAGCGTAAGTTAGTTTAAGTTCGATTAAGTAGTGTATAAGCTTAGGGACCGATGATCTCAGCAGTTTGGGCCCATAAGATCTTACCACAAATTAAATTAAAAACACATAAAACGCTGCACGTCAGATGTTGCACACCATACGTTCCACAACGAAACAGTACACACTACTG
The DNA here is from genome assembly GCF_023864275.1 of Schistocerca cancellata. NCBI lineage: Eukaryota > Metazoa > Arthropoda > Insecta > Orthoptera > Acrididae > Schistocerca > Schistocerca cancellata. Next base: position 1,094,186,499 of record NC_064627.1, read on the forward strand.
CAAAGGGAACATCGAAAGGGTGTGCGCCGAGAAGCGAGTGCGTCATCCCAATCGTAAAGAATGGATGTGCCAGTACGAACACAAGAACTGCTTTTTACAGCGCCACAAAAACTGAAATAAACTGGTTTACCAGTAGTTTCACTGCGAGACCACATACAACACACAAGAAAACCATGTTTCTTCTGACATACATCTGGTTGTACCTACGATAAGAAAATAATAATTCTAACAAATGAAATGGAATGATCGTATTGCATTGACGGCCAGGAGTCCCCCACCTGGGGAAGTTCGGCCGCCGACTTCCAAGTCTTTTCAGTTGACGCCACGTTGGGTGACTTGCGCGTCGATGATTATGAAGTGATGATGAGGACAGCAACAGCACGCAGCCCCCGAGTGGAAAAAAATCTCCAACCCGGCTGAGCCATCGAATGTGGGCCCGCTGTATGCTTGTCAGACACACTGGTCACTCCGCTAAGGGAGAGGACGTTCGAACAAACATTTTATTGCTGCTAAACAGGTTATTAAACTCTGGTGGTTCGCAGAGCTGAAGCAATCTTGTTCAGTCACAGCTTTGTGATACTCATTCAGTGACAGAATTATCACTCATTACCTCCTGCACTACAGCAATGAAACGTTGCTAATCACATTCCGAACACTACTTTACAAGTTTCAGAATATAATAGTACTGTTTTCGAAACTTCTAACAAAACATCGCTCCGGTCGCAGGTTCGAACCCTGCCTCGGGCATGGATGTGTGTGATGTCCTTAGGTTAGTTAGGTTTAATTAGTTCTAAGTTCTAGGCGACTGATGACCCCAGAAGTTAAGTCGCATAATGCTCAGAGCCATTTGAACCTTTTTTTTTTTAACAAAACATGGTCATGTGGCACTCCATAATGTTATTTTTATTTTGCGTCCCCCCCCCCCCCTCTCTCTCTACGAGAAAGTGCGCCACCCCTATTTACTACTATTTCAAGTATGGTTCTTCTGTAAATGTAATTTTTTTTCCTGGTTGAAAACTCTGAAATACCATGGCGCGGTTGATGTCCTGCAATTGCTAGCTGACGTTTGTCAGAGATCACTTTCATGTTCCAGGTGCACGAGATGATGGTGATGCCAGTCAAACAAAAGATGCTGACCGACATGTAGCAGACACACTGTCTCCTTGCCGTGGGAACCTCACTGCACGACATTATGTTGATGTACATTCTCAACATGGTCAAAATAAATGTATAATACCGACCTTCTCCATGTCCTTTTCATTTATAACCATGTTTACCTACGTAACACGTTATTTTCCACAGTGAATTTTCGGCACTCACTACAAAATTTGGGACAATAATTTTTGGAGCTTTCGCCGAGGAGGGGTGACTTCCTGAATATATAAAGTGCTTATACATACATAATTTTCTTCATTTAAAAAAGGAGGACGATGGTTATAAGCGATTAAACCATTCTGTATCTAAAATATTACTTTATTTCAGTATACGGACATATAAAAGCAGCTGTTATAGTGTTATAAAACTGAACTAACAAAATGTCAAGGAACTGATCGAAAAATCCATTTAGCTACGAGGCAATAGCAGTGTTCATTGTAAAACTGAATGACAGTTAGTACTGTATCGTAAACAGGCCTCTATGGTTCGATATATAGGCAACTAATTTCTTTGAATAATGTCAATGAAATTAAGTCAATATTAAGCTACCAACAGAAAATAAACAGTAACTGTATAGTATAATGGAGGAGGTAGTAGCTTTTTATAAAGTAGCGCCGTTCCTTCTATTTCAGCATATAACATTCAATGGCATCAGTACACATGGTATTAAAGAGTATAATGGCATTTCACTGTTAATTTAGTGTACACGATGGGTCTCTATAATTTGCTTGACATTTGTTAATGTATAGCTTGACTCATTCCGTATCCCTCAAGATCCTCCTTTTTCAAATGATCTGTAGGACACTATGAATGAAAGAATGAGTCGTCCCTCAGTAGCAATCAAGTTACAAATTAAAAATAATGCAAGAAAAGGTGCAGCCCATCAGCTTAAAGATTTATTATGGTACTAAACTATTTATGATTCCCCAACGAGTACACCACACAACAAAGAGTTGGAACTTGAACAAAATTGGGGTCACAATTTGCTGTGTAACCATTTTGCTGAGGATAAATGTTATCAATAAAAGTAAGTGTCTTCACGAAATATTAATTTGTAGATTGTAACTGAAATAAATTTCTTGAAATTTTCTGGGTGTAACTCAGTTTGTGCAAAATAATGAACTTTGATCAGAACTTAGATTCATTTTGGTGCTTCACTGCAGTTGATGTTTCCTGTAAGTTTCTCAAATAAAAATGGGCTGGGGAACACCAAGCCCTCAAAAGAAGTGAAAAGTCAGTTATTGTTACAGGTGTACACTTTATTAAATCAGCGAGTGCTACTCAAGAACCCACATTCCTGTATCATACTGGGCTTCCCACACGATTTCTTGCAGGTCTTATATACTCTTACTAACAATTGATGTACTGTTGCATGTAGTGTTGATAATTTCAAAAAATGTTGTTTCCCGGTAGTTACAATTGAATTGCAAGGAATGGAATACAAAGCCGATTACATATCTCTTGTTTTCATAGAAAATTAAGTGAATTAATATGAATAAACAATGTCAATTATATTTTTCCAGAATGAGATTTTCACTCTGCAGCGGAGTGTGCGCTGATATGAAACTTCCTGGCAGATTAAAACTGTGTGCGCCGACTGAGACTCGAACTCGGGACCTTTGCCTTTCGCAGGCAAGTGCGCTACCATCTGAGCTACCGAAGCACGTCTCACGCCCGGCCCTCACAGCTCTACTTCTGCCAGTATCTCGTCTCCTACCTTCCAAACTTTACAGAAGCTCTCCTGCGAACCTTGCACTCCTGAAAGAAAGGATACTGCGGAGACATGGCTTAGCCACAGCCTGGGGGATGTTTCCAGAATGAGATTTTCACTCTGCAGTGGAGTGTGCGCTGATATGAAACTTCCCGGCAGAGGAGCTGTGAGGGCCGGGCGTGAGTCGTGCTTCGGTAGCTCAGATGGTAGAGCACTTGCCCGCGAAAGGCAAAGGTCCCGAGTTCGAGTCTCGGTCGGGCACACAGTTTTAATCTGCCAGGAAGTTTCAATTATATTTTTGTTAATTACGCTAAAACTGCGTTGTCTCATACATTCCTGTTTCAGATATGAGTACATTACTTTTTAGTGTGAACAGAATTTCCATATATGATATAGCAGCCCAAAAAACACTTAGTTTACATTCTTAATCTAAAGTCATTTTATGAATTACAGTAATTACAAGTCATTAGATGTTGTTATTCAGCTAATAGCATACCAAACTGACAGTATGGTAAATAGAGCTGTTATATGTTTCAAGCATTATAACTACAATATATTTGTCACTTCTTTTGTTAGCTAATTGATCGCAAATGTAAAGCCCCAATGGCAGTTAAACAAATTCACAGTACATGTTCCTACAAGTAGATGGACATAATGTTAGTGAGTACTTTGATATGGAGCTCTTGCAAATTACGTTACAGAGCTCAAAAGTCGAAATTATTTGTGTGGGTACTACCTAATGACAAAACAGCTAATCATGCAATCCAAATGAACTTTGAAGTTTCATGAAAAATGAGCTGTTATGTTTCAATACCCCCCCCCCAGAAAAAGGTATTGTACAACTGTCAGTTGGACAAAAATTTTGCAGACAATTGACAAAACGGCAATCAAACTATATTAACTTAAGCATTCATACATATTGCAGTAAATACAGTATAAACAATGCATCCTCTAGCAGCAATTGTTCGTATGAAACAGTAATACTATGTATGGAACAAAACTTTTTCAACTTTCCATTACATAGTACAATATTAGTCTTTTTTCATTATGTAACTCATTTTTAATACTGTTGGAATGAGGCAGACAGAACTAACATGTCTCCCAAGTTTTGTTTTTGTTTTGAGGTAGGCAAGCACAACTCATATCTTAATTTTTCACTTCAAACATAACACATATGTTCCACAGATCGTCTTTTCTTTTACATAAGCTTAAGTATCGTGGTTTGGGTAGGGCAGTGCACATATGGTTTAGTTCATATTTAACTGGAAGAATGCAGAAGGTTGATATTAACAGTACAGATAGTCTGCAAAAATCAGTAGTCTTCTAAATGGGGAGATATCAAGAATGGTCTCCCACAGGGTTCAGTCTTGCGTGCCTTATTGTTCTTACTATATACTGATGACTAGCTACCCTATTTTCATGAGGGTGTAAAGCTAGTTCTTTTTGTTGATGATACAAGTATAGTACTCATATCCAACTAACAAGAATTAGCTGAAGAAATTGTACAGTAAATAAGGTCTTTCAGATAATTATTAAATATTCTCTACAAATGTACTCTCACAAAATTTTGAGAAAACACAGTATATACAATTCTTTACATTAAATGGTATGACATCATTATTAAACAAAGATTTTGAACAGACGCCTGCTGCTAAGGCAGAATATCCAAAATTTCTGGGTGTGTGCTTTGATGGGAAATTGAATTGGAAGAAACATACTTATGATCCTCTAAAATGCTTAGGTTCAGCTACTTAAGCCATTAGGGTTATTGGACATTTTGGTGACAAACATATCAGTAAATTGGCCTACTATACCTATAGTCATTCATTGCTTTCATATTTTGGGGTAATTCATCATTAAGAGAGAAAGTATTCATTGCACAAAAGTGTATAATCAGAAAAATAGCTGGAGCCCATCCAAGATTGCCTTTCACACATTTATATATGGAACTCTGGAATTCACAGTTCCTTTGCAATATACATATTCACATATGAAATTTGTTATTAATAATGCAACCCAATTCAAAAATAATAGCAATGTGCATAACTACAACACTAGAAGAAAGGATAATCTTCACTATTCTGGATTAAGTCTGACTTTGGCACAGAAAGGGGTATATTCTGCTACCACAAAAATCTTTGGTCATTTGCCAAATATCATTAAAAGTCTGACAGATAGTCAGCCAACATTTAAAAACAAATTAAAAGAATTTATGAATGACAACTCCTTCTACTCAGTAGATGAATTTTTAGGTACGAAGTAGTAACTGTAAAAATAAAAAGAAAAATCGTGTAACAAAAACTTATGTTAAATTGACACATTCCACATCATTGTGAACTGTCATATTCGTGCTCTATGGAACAAGAATTAATGTAATGAATGCAATGTAATGTAATGTCACCCTATATAAATAATCAATTTACAGTATATCATTTTCCCACTTTTATTCTAATCTCAGTCTAACAACCATCAGTCTCTTTTTATTGCTAAAAGTAACAAATACCTCTCCAGTATGTAACATATTATCTGTAGAGTTTATTTCAACTCGAGTGATTCTAGTATGTGTGAGAAACATGAGATAATCAGTGGCTCTCTCAATTTGAAAAATCACATAAAAAGTTTAATATTAATTTCATACACAAGGTAGCCAATGTAAATGACCTGTGTTCATACCAGTTTTGCTAGTGCACATTACAGATGTAAATAATAATTCTGAATTCAACAAAGCTCATAGCACAAGTAAAACTTCTGTGTATTGACATAGTAGTGTTGATGCATACCATATGTGTCAAGCAACAAAAAAAATCATTTCATAGATCTTCAGTTCATGAGTGTATACATACACACACACACACACACACACACACACACACACACACACATATATATATTGCATTTAAATCCTTTGGTAATGTCTTAGTGGTGATGTGAACTATATCTAAATCTTAGTTATGTTGCTGCATCATTACTAATCAATAAAAGCTCAACCTTCAAAAATAAAACCAAAAGTTATCCCATTCTTCTCACCATTCCTCAAACAATAATACAAGTAGTATTGGTGATTAAACAGCAGAGCCTACATTTCATATCTCAGTGTTTCTGTGTCCTCAAAGTGCAATGATAGAATAAAAAGTGGTGCAATGACATGAGTGGTCAACTTTCCATAAACGAATATGTCAATACTATCATGCTATACATCTGGTTGCATGTAACACTGTATGGCTCAAATGGCTCTGAGCACTATGGGACTTAACATCTGTGGTCATCAGTCCCCTAGAACTTAGAACTACTTAAACCTAACTAACCTAAGGACATCACACACATCCATGCCCGAGGCAGGATTCGAACCTGCGACCATAGCAGTCGCGCTGTCACAGTGTATTCCGCCTAATGTAAAAGTTTCTCACAACAGTATAATCAATACATCATTTCCTCAGTACTACATGTAGACAATAACAAAGTTCATAAAAGCAAATGTGTATTTACATGTTTCTCATAATAATTGTATCAGTTCATCAAATTCAAATTTACTGGCATATGTAGAATATGTAACCAAATTAATAACATCAGAAAATATTATATATATATATATATATATATATATATATATATATATATATATATATATATATATATATATATATATATATATATATATATCAGTTTCATTCTCCCACTTTCTTATGGTGAAAGGAGGATCTATGTTTAAAGCTATACTTCAAACTCACAAAACAGAAGCATATCCTTCATTCTTATGCATAAAGATTAGGAGCATCATATAGGCAGGCACTGGCGCAAAACCTACACTCTATATCTAAATAAATGAAATGTGAGTGCAGAATATGGTACAGTTCTGACTAGGCCAGATGGTAACATGAACGAAGTCATGGACAGTTTTTACTTGTTAAGAGGTTGCTACTGTTGTTTAATTCTAATTTATGTTTCATATAACAGTACATTGTAGCTGAGTAGTTCACAACTTCATTATCAATATGTCTCCTGTCTGTTAATATTATAAGCCATAATTAATAATCTCTGAAAAATGGGTAAAGTATTTTCAGTTCTCATCATCCATGACACTAGAAGAACTGAATGCAACAGCAATCTGAATAAGTAAACATAGCGTCATCTCCTCCTTCACATAATCAAAATACCATAGTGTAGTATAATAGATAATATCCATAATCATCAGTGCATCATTGTGCTAACCATAGCTAAATAAAGCTTCCACTCGTAAGTAACTGTGTGCTCAAGATATTTATGCACAATTCACTCTGTAGTTGCTGAACTCTATGTAGTTACAGTTGTAAATAATTAATTATCAGAGTATGTTGTTCAAAGAGTTTTGAAACACATGGTTTAACAAGACAAATGCAGTAAGACTCTATTTCTGGTTCCAATACTGTGTAGAATTATAGTAAAAGGTATTGAAGACTCAAATGGATGCACCAAATAGTTTACTACACACATGGAAGAGTACAGGTAATCCACAAATGAGAGAACTTTCGGTAAACAAAAGATGTGTATATATACAGGCATAATACAGTGTAAACAAAACCATCTTATCATAACATGACAGAATTATTTCAAGTACAAATGTTGTAACAGCAGTGTGTTTGTTAGGGAAAAATGAAGTACATATTCATAATCCAAGTTCCATCTTCTATCACGTATGTGCCTATCCAAAGATCAAAATGTATAACTCAAATAGTCAAGTGTATATACTTAGGTGTGTGAGTTAGAGATAAAGGACAGTCTAACAAACCTGTGACATCAGAGATGAGTTACCATGGAAGTAAATGTCACATGTCTGGGCCCTTGCCACACACTAGATGCACAAATGAGTGTGCATCCCCCTGAGGGATTCCAAGTTGTATTATATCATAAAATTTCAAATAAACAAACTATTATATATCAGTCATTAGCTCAGTTTGTACGTCTGTATAATTGCAACTACGTTACATTACTAAGTCCATAAAGCTTCCTAGATTTTGGATGGGTAAGTCTGTATGCATTTGGATGTGTATTTTCTGAAATTTGAAATGGTTCAACACATATGTCAAAAAATTCAAAATCTCACTGTCTATAAATTTTTATTTGGCATAACTCTTAGTTAATACAAGGTCTACAATCTTACATTGTTGTCTGTTTTCTTTTACTATAGTGTTGTTCCATGGTCTTCCTAACTATGTCTTCTCTCTCAGCTGCAGAAATATTATTACTTAATGAAAATTAAACTAATTCATTGATGAGGTAGGCAGGTTTCTTATAGAAACCCCAGTTGCAGTGTGCTGTAAGATTCTTAGTACATCTTCGAAGCAGCCAATATAATCTATCCAATTCGAATTATTTTTGCCACAGTAAGTTTTGCACATGTGGTCTATTTCCATCACATACCTTTCAGTAGGATTACAAAATGGTGAATAAACAGAAATAGCGATGTGTTTCATGTTGTCAAATCAGTAAAATCTTTAAAGGCTTTTGATGTAAACTGACTTCCATTATCAGAAAGAATAGCATTTGGAACATCAACAGTGTGAAAGTAAACTTGTGTAATCTTGATTACAATTTTTCTACTTGTTCATAGCTTTCTTCAGAGAATAAAGTTTACTGAATTTAGAAAATAAGTCTACCTTGGTAAGTACATAAGAGTATCCTCCTTTTGTTTGAGGCAGTTGGTCAAATAGATTAATACTAACTAGGTCCCTCTGTTTATTAGGAATTACACTTCACAAGTGAGCTCTACATCTTTGGTTGCCAACTTAGCCTCTTTGACATCTATCAAAGTGATGTTACATTTCCAACATCTACTAGCTATATTATGGTGGTAAATACTTTCTTAGATTTTCTGTATGCATTTTAATGAACCACAGTGACCAAAACTTTCATGTGCACAATTAATGAGAGTGTTAATGTACTGCTCAGGCCAACATACCTTCTGTCTATCACTATCTGTACTATGTCCATAGAATAATATAGCTGTATAAACTTGATAATGAAACTGTGCTTTCTCATAGCCTTCCTTCCCCAAATAATTTTCAACTAATTTCCAATGGTCATCATGATCTTGGTTTCTCCTGAACTGACCGCCAATTCTCCGGTTGCCTTTCTCATCTTTTACTCATTTTGTATACATAATTTTGACATTTCTCTGTTGATTTCAATTTCTGTGTTCATCATCACCTGCTCCCTCTTGGTAACCTAGACAATGGATCAGCAGTCACATTCTCTTGCCCTTTAACCTACTCTGCTGTGTAATCAAACTGTTGTAAATAAACTGCCCACCTGGTGATCTTCCCATGATAAATTTTACATTCCTGTGCATAACAGAAGGCTTTATGATCTTACTAAACTTTAATTTTATGACCAAGTAAATAATTCCTGAATTTCTTGAATTCTCAAACTATCATCAAAAGCTGTTTTTCAGTGATAATGTAATTCGTTTCATGTGTCTGTAAAGTTTTGTTGGCGAATGCAGTTGAATGATGTTCTCTAGCCCCATTTACTTCTTTTTCCTGAAACAAGTGAACATCCAAGCCGAATCACTGCTGTCAGTCATTAATCAGAATGGCATAGAAAGATCTGGTCTATATAGAACTTCACTCTTACAAACTTTTTATTTTATCTCAGGAATTCCACACTCTTCATTCCCACGAAGCATTCTTTTTCCACAGATTGTTTAATCAAGGAGAAATTAAATTTTGAGTTTGGACATACTTTTTATATGAAACTACAAGACTGAAGAATGATTTAGCTCTCTCTTAGACTTAGGAAATTTTGCAATAGCTTGGATTTTCATTGTCAGCCAAAATTCCTTCCTCTGTTATTCTGTAACCAAGAAAAGAAAGTTATTTCACAGCAAATTGCACTTCTCTAACGTCAAAGTCATACCTCCCTGCCATCAGTTTCTCCCCAGTTTCCCTTAAAGCACACATATAATCCTTCCTGATCTTATGGATAACAGAATATCATCTCCATACATAGTTAATTTGGCTAGACGTTCCTTCCCCAAAACAAAATCCAACACCCCTGACGAATTCATCAACAGAAACATTCAACCCAAATAGGACCACTTAACACCATAAACACTTTTCTTTATATAAAAATTCAATATAGTTTCTAGTTCATATACTAATTCAATTTTTTGAAAACCAGAAGTTAAGTTAAGACTAGTCATATATTTTACATTCGCAAATTTATTCGTTAAGTCATTTATGTTATCTGGGAGATCAGTCTCTCTCTCTCTCCAAGTACTTGTTCAAATGCCTTGAGTCCAGAACTGGCCTAATCTAATGTTCTCATTTACAAACTACCACCAATGGTTATTACACTGACTACAACTGGTTTCCACTATCCTCCACTTCTGCATTTTCTGCAGCTCCTTTTCAAGTGCTTTTCTTTTACAAATGGGTACACCATTAGGCTTCATGGAAAACACGTCATAAGGTTTCAACTTAGGTGTACATTGATAACTTTTCACTCTAATTATATCTCATCAAATATATCACTATATTTCGATAAATTTTTTTCTAGTTCCTTTTTATCCTCTGTAATCAAAGCTTTAGCTTTCCTTATCTTTTGCTGTGAGTTCACTGTAAGATTCATTAGTTATTTTCCCATCACAAAATACTCTATCTTCTTCGTGGTACCCTCTATCATCATATTCCTCCACCCTCCCTAATTTGATTACTATTACTATTATTTATCATCACAGTATCTGGCACCCCAGATATTCCTGTCTTAGGCTCAGTAAATGACAATTTTAGCTCATTCCAATTAAAACTAACTTTAGCCTTCATTTCCAGTATTAAACTTTCGTTCACATTCTCAGTCACTAAACATCCCTACAATAACACTTGTCTGATGTTCTTTACCGCTTTTTCCTATGCAGCTTTACTTTTGACTCCAGTTATAGGAAACTCAACAAAATTCTTCCAAGCTTTTCTTCTTTCTCTCAGCTTTTTTGATATCCCACAAATAGGACTTCCAGTGCCAACCAGGCAAGTACCACTCCAGTTATCAGTTTGAACACAAATATATGGACTCCCCTACATATCACATTACTAACAACGTTTTCATCTTCTTATAACAAATCCTCTTCTATGTCTCTGAAACCCATACCTTTTTCTTTCTCTACAGATTCTCGATTTTCCTCAAGCTGCAATTTTTCAAAACTACTTTGAAATCTACTGGCTTTTCATTAGATTCTAAATTCATGCCCCACTCTGGATGGATGTTCTAACAGACATCATACATTTCACTGTAATTGCTAGCATTATCAAAATCATCACAAGTTACTTTCAAAATCTCATCACTCATCAGCTCTCTTTGCTTACTGCTATCAGAACAAGTGGACACTAGAAACTTCGTGTGTGCCGGACCAAGACTCAAACTCAGAACCTTTACCTTTCGCAGGCAAGTGCTCTACCAACTGAGCTGCTCAGGCACGGCTCATACAACGTCCTCACAATTTTACTTCCGCCAGTACCTCGTCCCCTACCTTACTAACTTCACAGAAGTTCTCCTGCAAAACTTGCAACTAGCACTACTGGAAGAAAGGATATTGTGGAGACATGGCTTAGCCACAGCCTGGCGGATGTTTCCAGAATGAAATTTTCACTTTGCAGTGGAGTGTGTTTTGATTTGAAACTTCCTGGCAAATTAAAATTGTCTGCTGCACCGAGACTCGAACTCGGGACCTTTGTCTTTGAGACCTGGACCTGAGTCGTGCTTGGGTAGCTCAGTTGGTAGAGCACTTGCCCACGAAAGGTAAAGTTCCCGAGTTAGAGTCTCGGCCCGGCACACAGTTTTCATCTACCACAAAGTTCCAAATCAATGCACACTCGGCTACAGAGTGAAAATTTCGCTCTGGAAACATCCCCCAGGCTGTGGCAAAGCCATGTCTCCACGATATCCTTTCTTCCAATAGTGCTAGTCCTGCAAGTTTCGCAGGAGAACTTCTGTGAAGTTTGGAACGTAGGAGACGAGGTGCTGGCGGAAGTAAAATTTTGAGGACAGGGGGTGAGTAGTACTTGTGTAGCTCAGTTGGCAGAGCACTTGCCCATGAAAGGCAAAGGTCCCGAGTTCAAGTCTCAGTGCAGCACACAGTTTTAATCTGGCAGGAAGTTTCAAATCAGCACACACTCTGCTGCAAAGTGTAAATTTCATTCTGGAAGTGGACACTATTTCACTGATATTAACTGGTATAAGCAGATTATCATGTGCTTCCTTATTCTTTACTAAATCATCATCAAGACCTGCAACTTTGCTCTTTCCATCATCTTTTATTAATCTTTCCTCTTTAATCTCAAAATAAATCATCCCATCTAATTCTTCACAGATCATAATATCTTCATCAACATCATTAATAGCATCATAACTAAATGATCATCAATAACACAATTATTCACAGCACAAGCATCTTCCTCATCATGCTACTACCAATCCGGTTTTCTCCTCCCTTAGTTACGTGATAATCAGTCTCAATGCATTTAACTTCAGCACAAATAGGTTCATCACTCTTCTCTATATATTTATTATTCATTAACCCCACAAGACAAAACTCATCGTAATTACCATCATCAGTGTGTTTAACCAAAACTATGTTACATTTACAAGATTAATCAAATACGTTTGTCAAGATATCTTCCTCACGATCAACTCTAGTCCTCTACTACGTATTTTCTTCATTTTCAAGCCTCTTAATATATGTTTCCAAAATTCCCTGCTAAAATCTATTCAATTTGTGTGAAGTACTGTAATCATAACTGTGGCACCCCATCTGAATATTATTTCTTCCTCTACTAAAGTTATTAGCCTGATTTTGGTATCTATTTCTTCTCACTGTGGGCTGACAGACTCCCAACGAGGTGTCATATAGTTTCACAATCCATTCCTTCTATTTTCAAAATTTCTGTCACCGAATCTCCTGTCATTATTCTCCTATTGTCTCCTTCTTTACGTGTGACTCTTTTCAACACCCCTATGTCTATCATTCTAATTATTGTTTCTCCTGTCACTATTATTACAGTAATTATTATTATTATTATTATTATTCTTGATTGTTATAATTATTTTTTGATTGTTATAATTATCATTGTACTACTTTTATAATATCTATTTTTTTCTTTAACATTAATACTGTATAACATGTTATATGCCCTTAATGTTCTGTAGAAACTGAAATTTGTTGAATCTGAGTATGCCTGGTTAGGTGTAAGAGAGGGCCTGAAGGCCCTAATCTTGCCAGGTAAAATAAATGCATAAATAAATAAATAAAAAATAAATAATTGTTCCTCTTATTTCTTCATCAATCTCTGTTTCCATAATGATCATTGGGCCAACGCCCCCCCCCCCCCCCCCAGTCTGAATAAATTCATGTTTTCTTTGCCTCTCCTTCTGGCTCTCATTTCTTCCCCACACCTTATCTAGTTTGTCAATGTATTTTAAAAATTATTCAATGAAGTCATCTGGTCTATATACTAAACTTCACTATAGGTTATGTGACAGTCACCTCTGTAATGCATCTATTGGTGTTACTAGTTGTTGTTCACAAAAGTCTTTCAATGCAAATGCTGATTTCTCTAAATCATGGTCCATTCAGATTTTCTAATTTAGTCATAGCTTACTTAGTTGTAGACCAAAATTTGTTCAAAAAACATTTTTCGAATTCTGCAAAAGTCGTATCAGTAGGTATATCCTGATTAGCCCAAGACAATGCCTCCCCATCTAAAAATTTCTATACAAATTTAATTTTCAAGTTGTCTGACATACTGTTAGTAAAATTACCCTTACACTAATAAATAAAGTCCACTGATTGAATTTTGTTTTCTCCAGGAAAATTCTTTATGTTTATATTATTCCAAAAACAGTAATACTGCTGATACTGCAAAAATTTCTATCTGCAGCAAGCATTTTCTTTGATTTCATCTACTTTTGCCATAACATTTGAAATATTAGCAACATATCCACTAACATCATCTTTTACATCTCTTTTCTTTGTTAGATATCCTATTTGTCTCACTCAGTTTCAAGTTAATATCATCACTTTCATTTTTAATTATACAATGTAATATTTTTAGGCTTCTGTCATTTCTCTCTATCTCACTGATCAGTTTCTTTTCAACCTTCTAATTTTTGTTTTCTACATAAGTAATACATATTTCAAATTTGCTATGCTCTGTGTTTACATATTGCCTAAAATCATTTAAATCTACTTCTGATCCTTCAATTGTCTCTGCAGTTTTCCCTACAAAACTTTGACACCATCTAAATCTTTTCTGAAACATTTTAGGGCTTGGCGTTACCTCTCCAAGATTTTATCCAAACGATCTACTTTTTTCTTGTCGATCCATCTTGATGTCTTTTTTCCCACTCTTGCTGTCTAGCTTCTGACTTTATTTACTCATTTCTGCACACTGAGTTTCACAACCATATTAAAAGGACTGCCACTGTCACCAAGTGTCTCCTCATGACTGAAACCTTGCATCAGTGAACAAATACTATCTGAATCGCAGTCTACTTCTTCCCCTTCTGATTCTACATGAGTAGCAGTATTTTTTCAACTGTTTCCTTACTATCTCGTATCAAATTTTCTACCTCCTCCACCTCTTGGTTGTCGTCACACATCATCAAAATATTATATGGAAAACACACAAAACAAAAAAGGAACATTGCCCAAACAAAAAGACTTTCACAGTTCTTACTGAATTGACAACAGTGAAGTAAAGCTAAAAAAACTGTAGACTGCGTACCTCGATTTTTATGACATCCAAGTCGATTGTAGCAGCTGGCACTCACAGTCCCACGGTTCAATTTTCTCGTCCTCATAATTGTTTTGGTCCAGAATTTGTCAACCTCCAGTCCAAAAGCTTTCTTTTCAAACAAAATCCTCTTTCACTCTTGATGTTAAAAATGGTCCACCTGAAACTCGTAAGTGACTTCAGCACTTTGACCTTAATTATATAACTATCCAGCTCATTCCACCATCCCAAAGTGTAATCGCCTTGTCAGTAGAAAATAATTCAACATAAAGGTCTTTATGATTCATTGGTTTTGTAGATTGTAGCTCAAATAAATGTTCTTGAAATTTTCTGTGTGAAACTCAGTTTGTTCAAAATAATGAACACTGTCATAACTTAAGCTTCATTTTGGGGTTTCTCTGCAGTTGATGTTCCCTCTTAATTTCTTAAGTGATAATGGGCCAGAGAACATTATGGTTCTCAATAGACATGAAAAGTCAGCTATTGTTTCAGGTGTACAATTTATTAAATCACCAATTGCTGCCTACGATCCTACATCATACTGGGCCTACCACTCGATTTATTGTGGATCTTATATTCTCTAACAACTGATGGGTTGTTTCATATAATAAATTCGCTAATCAGAAATACAGAAGTTGTTGATAGTTACAAAAAATGTTGTTATACGGAAATGCATGGAATGTGATACAAAGAGGATTACATATCTCTTGTTTTCATGGAAAAGTAAGTGAAATAATACGAATAAACAGAGCCAATTACACTGAAACTGCGCTATCCCAAATATTCCTGTCATGTTTCCTGTTACAAATATGAGTAAATTATTTTTTAATGTGAACAGAATTTCAATATATAACACACTAGCCCAGATAAACCTTTATTACGTTGTTCATGTGATGTCGTTTTGTGAATTACAGTAAGTACATGGTAATTAGATCTTGTTTAACTAATAACAGAGGGACACGGAAGGAGCCTCCAGAAATGATTGCTGTAGAGTGAACATAATTGTGCATACCCTGTAAACGTTGAACTAGAGTCAAAGGATAATCCTTCTGTCACTGGGAAACAACAGAGAAAAATCGCAAACACTCAAAACTATGCTTCTACTAGACCAAAAATTCTGACGACTTCATTATATTTGAAGGATTCTCAAGGGGGAAAGGAGTATTACTATCAGACAAGTGCAAACAACATTAATGGGAATTTTAGCATTACAAGAAACACACAGGAGAATAAACGACCAAAAAACAAAAAATTGAAGGAATTAAGAAGGTATTAGAACGCCATAATGAACAATGCAGTGGTGCTATCTCTGTAAGCTCAGATATGATCGCCATTTAACAGTGGCAGATGGCAGACAATGTATAATCCTGACAATATCTTAATTACTGAGAATAAAAACAGTAGAAGACCTTTCCCCAGATTGCAACATTGCGGTATACCAGTTTCTGAAGTTGGCCGAGTAGATAGGGTACACTTGAAACGCCATATCAACATCAAGATAGCCAAATGACTCGCTTTCAGAGTAGTACTGAATGTCGAAGTTGAAAACATAGAAGTAGACCCAAAAAACTACAAAGAATTTGTGTAACTTGCAAATAAAACGTCAATGAGGCATTTTCCTAGTGGTTGTAGGATCTAGTTTATACCCGGCCTTGACTCAAACACACAAGACCTCTTGAGCGAGAATCATAGCAAGTACAATCACTGGATTTTTCCGCTATGTATAAGCGAGATTTATGTAAACATGAAGTGTCAACTAGCGTAGTAAGAAATGATCTACGGACATACGAAGATTAAAAAAATATAAATCCTTTCCCACCAGATATAACTGAAGTGGGAGAAGAGCTACTCCGAAACATAGCTGAACAGAGAAGCGAAAGATGGGCTAAATTACTGCCGATCTGGACATTAAACAGAACATTTGAAGAGTGTGGAAGCTAATCAAAAATCTTAGCAATGATCCTACGGATCCACCTTTGAGAAGACGTCCCTCCAAACCAGACTGCTCACCAATTCCTACTAAATGGCGAGACAAAACAGAAGGCGACTAGGCTGAATCTCAAGTAAAACATAGAAAGAGAGAGCGAATCTCTAGTCTCACATGAAAAACCGGGAAAAGCAGCTCGAGAACTTAAACAAAATAAGGCAGCAGGTTCTGATGATATACAAACTGCACAAACAAAGTACTTTGGTTCAAAAGCTTGTGAGGACGACAAACAAATGCTTGGAAACACTTCAGATTCCCAAACGTTGGAGGAAAGCACAAGCAGTAGCATTACTAAATCCTGGCAAAGAGCCTTTCCTGAGTGGTTGAAATATGCTGAAGTTAAGCCCCTGTTCAAGAAAGGAGATAAAAAAATACCATCAAATTTCCGTCCAATTTACTTTTGCTAGAATATTTTATAAAAGGTGATACACAGTCGGCTACTTAACCATCTGACAACAAATAATACACTCCTGGAAATTGAAATAAGAACACCGTGAATTCATTGTCCCAGGAAGGGGAAACTTTATTGACACATTCCTGGAGTCAGATACATCACATGATCACACTGACAGAACCACAGGCACATAGACACAGGCAACAGAGCATGCACAATGTCGGCACTAGTACAGTGTATATCCACCTTTCGCAGCAATGCAGGCTGCTATTCTCCCATGGAGACGATCGTAGAGATGCTGGATGTAGTCCTGTGGAACGGCTTGCCATGCCATTTCCACCTGGCGCCTCAGTTGGACCAGCGTTCGTGCTGGACGTGCAGACCGCGTGAGACGACGCGTCATCCAGTCCCAAACATGCTCAATGGGGGACAGATCCGGAGATCTTGCTGACCAGGGTAGTTGACTTACACCTTCTAGAGCACGTTGGGTGGCACGGGATACATGCGGACGTGCATTGTCCTGTTGGAACAGCAAGTTCCCTTGCCGGTCTAGGAATGGTAGAACGATGGGTTCGATGACGGTTTGGATGTACCGTGCACTATTCAGTGTCCCCTCGACGATCACCAGTGGTGTACGGCCAGTGCAGGAGATCGCTCCCCACACCATGATGCCGGGTGTTGGCCCTGTGTGCCTCGGTCGTATGCAGTCCTGATTGTGGCGCTCACCTGCACGGCGCCAAACACGCATACGACCATCATTGGCACCAAGGCAGAAGCGACTCTCATCGCTGAAGACGACACGTCTCCATTCGTCCCTCCATTCACGCCTGTCGCGACACCACTGGAGGCGGGCTGCACGATGTTGGGGCGTGAGCGGAAGACGGCCTAACGGTGTGCGGGACCGTAGCTCAGCTTCATGGAGACGGTTGCGAATGGTCCTCGCCGATACCCCAGGAGCAACAGTGTCCCTAATTTGCTGGGAAGTGGCGGTGCGGTCCCCTACGGCACTGCGTAGGATCCTACGGTCTTGGCGTGCATCCGTGCGTCGCTGCGGTCCGGTCCCAGGTCGACGGGCACGTGCACCTTCCGCCGACCACTGGCGACAACATCGATGTACTGTGGAGACCTCACGCCCCACGTGTTGAGCAATTCGGCGGTACGTCCACCCGGCCTCCCGCATGCCCACTATACGCCCTCGCTCAAAGTCCATCAACTGCACATAGGGTTCACGTCCACGCTGTCGCGGCATGCTACCAGTGTTAAAGACTGCGATGGAGCTCCGTATGCCACGGCAAACTGGCTGACACTGACGGCGGCGGTGCACAAATGCTGCGCAGCTAGCGCCATTGGACGGCCAACACCGCGGTTCCTGGTGTGTCCGCTGTGCCGTGCGTGTGATCATTGCTTGTACAGCCCTCTCGCAGTGTCCGGATCAAGTATGGTGGGTCTGACACACCGGTGTCAATGTGTTCTTTTTTCCATTTCCAGGAGTGTATTTTGTCCAAGTCTCAGTTCGGACTTCTGAAAGGTTCTGATACTAAGAAGGCAATCTACACATACAGTTCAAATGGGTTTAATTCATTAGATAATAAGTTATAGGCTACTGGTATATTCTGTGATCCATCAAAGGCGTTGACTGTGTAAGCCACAATATCCTTTTAAGTAAATTAGAGCAGGAAATGCTGCAAAATAGATCAGTTCCTATATCGCTGACAGGAAACAAAAGTTGTCGTTAGGAAAGGTACATAAATTGAGCTATCAGGCATCGTTCAACTGGGAACTAATCACTTCTGGCATCCCACAAGTTTCCATCTTAGGGCCCTTACTTCCCCTTGTATATATCAGTGACCTTACATCAGCAACATTACCAGATACCATGTTTGTTTTGTTTATAGACGGTATGACCATTGCAATAAATAGCAAATCAAGTATATTCTTAGAAGAACGGTTAATGAAACTTTCATTGATATGAATGAATGATGCTTAGCCAATTCTTTGTCACTAAACTTTGAGAAAACGCTCTACATGAAGTTCAGAACTTGTAGGAGATTTCCCATCAGATCCTTCTTTTTTTGTCGTCAGTCTTCTAACTGGTTTGATGCGGCCCCCCACGAATTTCCCTCCTGTGCCAACCTCTTCATCTCAGAGTAGCGCTAGAAACCTACATCCTACGTGTTGGATGTATTCCAATCTCCGTCTTCCTTTACGGTTTTTGCCCTCTGCTGCTCCATCCAGTACCATAGAAGTCATTCCCTCACGTCTTAACAGATATCCTATCATCCTGTTCCTTCTCCTTACCAGCATTTTCCACATATTCCTTTCCTCTCCGATTCTGCATAGAGCCTCCTCATTCCTTACCTTATCAGTCCACCTAATTTTCAATATTTGCTTGTAGCACCACATCTCAAATGCTTCAATTCTCTTCTGTTTCGGTTTTCCCACAGTTCATGTTTCACTACCATACAATGCTGTACGCCAGACAAACATTCTGAGAAATACCTTCCACAAATTAAGGCCCATATTTGATACTAGTGGACTTCTCTTGGCCAGGAATGCCCTTTTTGCCAGTGCTATTCTGTTTTTGATGCCCTCCTTGCTCCACGCGTCATGGGTCATTTTACTGCTTAGATAGCAGAATTCCTGCTTTGTGACCATCAATCCTGATGTTAAGTTTCTCGCTGTTCACTTTTCTGCTACTTCTCATTACTTTCTTCTTCAATTTACTCTCAATCCATATTATGTACTCATTAGGCTGTTCATACGATTCAGCATATCATGTAATTCTTCCTCACTTTCCCTCAAGATAGCAATGTCATCAGCGAATCGTATCATTGGTATACTTTCACCTTGAATTCCACTCCTGAACCTTTCTGTTATTGTTTATTCTTCGATGTACAGATTGAACAATAGGGACGAAAGGCTGCATCCCTGTCTTACACCCTTTTTAATCCGAGCCCTTCGTCCTTGATCGTCCACTCCTATTATTCCCTCTTGGCTCTTGTGCATACTGTATTTTAGCCGGCTCTCCCTTTAGCTTACCCCGATTTTTCTCAGAATTTCGAACATCCCACCATTAGATGCCTAAAATGTGATGATAAACAGATAGAAAAAGTCGAGAGTGTTAAATTCTTGGGATCTCGTAAAACAGACTGTGTTGTCTACACCCCGTGTCCCCCAGTAAAGTTGGTGTACATCAGTGACAATTTTAAATAAAATATAAATGTGCCTCGCACCAGAATTCACAGAGCCTTCACGCAAGCCACTAACTCCCAACGTAGCTTTGACCACCTAGCGACCCCAGTATAATATCAGACAACTGCGATGCCACGCAGGACTTCATAAGTGAAATGATAGTTCTGATACTGTTTAACATCTAAACCCGAAAGATTGGTCAATACTATAAAATTTACACACCCAGTTGCGATCAGAAGGCCATCTACGGTTTTCTTCCTCAACACCATGTGCACAGTAAGATAAGAAGCCTAGTCCGACTCACCTGTACCAGTGCAAGAGACGACGTGACAACCGATATAAGTTGTCTCCATCTAATCTAAGCATTTCTAAATTCCTAGTTATTGTCACAGTCGACAATATTGCTTCTGAGGACCAATTAAAGCAGTAGTTGCCCAACGTTTTTGCTTAAGAGTCAGCACTGGCATTGTAGGCGACGCCTCGTGCCGCATAGGAACGTGGGGACGCAGGGAGAGTGGGGGGTGGGTGTGGAAGAAGAGGGGAAAGAGCTTATAGTGCCACTCAAAGAGAAATTCAGTTTTCACAAACAATCGTTATTGATAGAAACACTTACACATTCTGAATCTACGTATTACAAGGTACCACAACATATATTTTTAAATGAAAAAGAAAATAATATATTGGCACTACATGTTTTTTTCTGAAGGCTTAAATAGTGACCAATTTTTCGTATCTAGCCAGGTACTGTGACCAGTGACAAGGCAATAGGATCCCATTTTTGTTTTTATGATTTCCGGACATATTTCAGTTCCTGTCTTATGCCTGAGTGTCTGCGCACTAGCTTTGGTGCCACTAAAAGGCTTTACATAACACTAGAATTTCTTTGGGTTTTGTGAAAGATACACTCCTGGAAATGGAAAAAAGAACACATTGACACCGGTGTGTCAGACCCACCATACTTGCTCCGGACACTGCGAGAGGGCTGTACAAGCAATGATCACACGCACGGCACAGCGGACACACCAGGAACCGCGGTGTTGGCCGTCCAATGGCGCTAGCTGCGCAGCATTTGTGCACCGCCGCCGTCAGTGTCAGCCAGTTTGCCGTGGCATACGGAGCTCCATCGCAGTCTTTAACACTGGTAGCATGCCGCGACAGCGTGGACGTGAACCGTATGTGCAGTTGACGGACTTTGAGCGAGGGCGTATAGTGGGCATGCGGGAGGCCGGGTGGACGTACCGCCGAATTGCTCAACACGTGGGGCGTGAGGTCTCCACAGTACATCGATGTTGTCGCCAGTGGTCGGCGGAAGGTGCACGTGCCCGTCGACCTGGGACCGGACCGCAGCGACGCACGGATGCACGCCAAGACCGTAGGATCCTACGCAGTGCCGTAAGGGACCGCACCGCCACTTCCCAGCAAATTAGGGACACTGTTGCTCCTGGGGTATCGGCGAGGACCATTCGCAACCGTCTCCATGAAGCTGGGCTACGGTCCCGCACACCGTTAGGCCGTCTTCCGCTCACGCCCCAACATCGTGCAGCCCGCCTCCAGTGGTGTCGCGACAGGCGTGAATGGAGGGACGAATGGAGACGTGTCGTCTTCAGCGATGAGAGTCGCTTCTGCCTTGGTGCCAATGATGGTCGTATGCGTGTTTGGCGCCGTGCAGGTGAGCGCCACAATCAGGACTGCATACGACCGAGGCACACAGGGCCAACACCCGGCATCATGGTGTGGGGAGCGATCTCCTACACTGGCCGTACACCACTGGTGATCGTCGAGGGGACACTGAATAGTGCACGGTACATCCAAACCGTCATTGAACCCATCGTTCTACCATTCCAAGACCGGCAAGGGAACTTGCTGTTCCAACAGGACAATGCACGTCCGCATGTATCCCGTGCCACCCAACGTGCTCTAGAAGGTGTAAGTCAACTACCCTGGCCAGCAAGATCTCCGGATCTGTCCCCCATTGAGCATGTTTGGGACTGGATGAAGCGTCGTCTCACGCAGTCTGCACGTCCAGCACGAACGCTGGTCCAACTGAGGCGCCAGGTGGAAATGGCATGGAAAGCCGTTCCACAGGACTACATCCAGCATCTCTACGATCGTCCCCATGGGAGAATAGCAGCCTGCATTGCTGCGAAAGGTGGATATACACTGTACTAGCGCCGACATTGTGCATGCTCTGTTGCCTGTGTCTATGTGCCTGTGGTTCTGTCAGTGTGATCATGTGATGTATCTTATTTCAATTTCCAGGAGTGTATTTCGACAGTGTACTGCGACGATAGTCAACCCACCAGGTTAGCCGAGAGCGCTAATGCGCTGATTCCTGGACTCAGGTAGGCGCCCTGGATCCGGATCGAATCCACCCGGCGGATTCACGACAAGCGCCAGTGTGCTGGCAAGCTTGGATGTGGTTTTTAGGCGGTTTTCCACATCCCACTAGGTGACTACTGGGCTGGTCCCCACGTTCCACGTCAGTTACATGACTCGCAGACATCTACATGCTCACACTATTCCATGGATTACACTTGATGCAGACAGCTGGGGTATACTAATTCCATCGTGGGGGGGTGCGGGGTGACGGCAGGATGGGCTTCTGGCTACCCTATAACATTGACCTTGCCAAATCCGATACTAACCATGCCGACCCTGCGAAACCGTGGGATAAAGGCATCAGCAAAAGAAAGAAAGAAAGCCTGTGATAACAGTCATTGAAGGCTTTACTCATTGCCCTCGACAGCCAAGTTCATTTCATTAAACAAGCACATACGTTTATGCCCAAACTTCATACTGAGTCTTGCCCAAGAAATCTCACATGCAGCGTCAATTTTTATCTCAGCAGATCTGAGATTCTTGTAAACTGCCACAAGTACATCACCTCCATTTACTATTAGCCTGGCCTTTCGATATACGCTGAAATTTTCCCCAAAAATCTCATTGCTGCTAACTTTGGTGTTCAACTAGCTTTTTGTACCTAGTATTTATTATGTGAGCTTCACTCGCTTTTAGGAGCACTTTAAACTTTGGTTCTTTGTTGCGCATGATTTGGCAGTTACCCATCAGGATTTTAACTCACTCTCGCCTGTGGCGGCACTTCTTTCGTTTCGCGCACAGATACTTTCAGGTCGTTTACAGCTGTCTTTATCTGGCCTCTATGGAAAGTTGCCTAATCTAAGAAACCCTTGTGTTCTCCACATACACAGTCAGCTACCTGGCTAGCAGCCTCTGATATCTAGTGTACATCGACCCGTTTAGGGGCACCCTTCAGTTCTCAACCTTATGCCGCAAGCCCAGGAAGTCACAGTCTCTGGTTGATGCCTTCCACACGATTCAGAACCAGGGGTCATCGTCTGTTCTGGAAACAATGATGTAGATTGTGAGCTTCGTTTAAACTTGTCTTCTCAGCATTCTCTGTCACCACTGCAATTGTCCAGGTAAGACGTCGGACTCCAGACAGAGGGCATCGTTTGTTCCCACGTGAGCCACAGTCTGTACTTGGGTGCCCTTTGTTGTCTCAAATGATTGCAGGAGTAGCCTTTTCCACATACTGAACGAAACCGCCAGGCAACCACATTGAGTGCACATGGTGTTCCTTCCCATCCCTTCCTACCGTTTTCCTAAGGGGTACGGTAAATAAATAAATGTCATGCGACTAGGGCCTCCAGTCGGGTAGACCGTTCGCCGGGTGCAAGTCTTTCGATGTGACACCACTTCAGCGACTTGCGTGTCGATAGGGATGAAATGATCATGATTAGGACAACACAACACCCATTCCCTGTGCGAAGCAAATCTCCAACCTGTAGCCTCCCCCTCACTTATCGACCTTAATGACAGTGAAAAATTAAACCGCGTGTACCTAATGGAAATTTGGGAAAAGCTATCGTCACCGAGGTTAATTTGTCGGTAAAGAGGGAGGAAAGGGTTACATCTAAATGAAAGGAAAAATGCTAATGAAACTGGTGGAAATTAATTTTGAAATAGGGGTAAAGTTAATAAAGAAAGTAAATGTGCGGCTGTTACGTTAACAATCAACTAGCGGTAATTAGATATTTGAGATTTGGGGGAAATTACGGTCGCCAGTCCTAAGGACAATTACTATTGTAACTGAAAAAGAAAGATTATTACACATATAATTAGCACTAGAAGCGTGGCAACTGAAGGTTGACAAGTGTAGTGTGAAAACTGAAAGTTTGTCAGAAGTAATAAATTTCGCTACACTCTGACTTAATTTAGCAAAAGAATTAATAAAACCGGAGAATCGAAAGTTAATTTAGTGACTGAAATTAATAGTGAGCTTTGTTTCTGAAGCACAACGAAATTCAGTAAAATGCAGTTAGTCTTGGACTACCTCAACAATCATTTCAAAAGCTACTTGAATCTACGCAATTTAGAAATAAGAAATTTAACTTTGAACTTGAATTAAATGATTCTGAACAATTAACAATAGTAAAATTTAGTACGTACCAAGCTGAGCTGCAGTCACAGGTAAGCTAAAATACGGTAACAAAACTCGCACTCTTAATTCGTGCTTGTGTAATCTAAATATTGTAGCCAGCTATGAATACTTTAACTGAACTTTGACATTAAAGCAGCGAAATTGAATTATATTACGTTAATGCTGGCGTTTGAATTTCAACGACACTCGGGTTCATTTCGGAAAAGGAAGGGACCCTGCTTGGCAATGCAATTGGGACAATGAGCAACAAAGGTTGATACTAAGTTGCTGTAATTTTGTGATGCAACAATTTTAAAAGTTTGAAAAGCTGAGGTCTGCCATACAGTTCTAAAACTTTACGTGCTTCCAGTCTTCCTTGTTGGTTGATTGAAGGTTTGAAGCCGTCGATCGAAGAGGTGGCACCAGTCACTCATTGTCGGCCGTCGCTGTTGCAGAAGCTGGATGTTGGCGCGCCTTCTTCTCGACACGGTCACCAGACGAAACGGGCTCTTGATGTGCGCCAGATAATGCTTCCCGTCCGCGACACCATGTCAGAAACTATCATCGCAAGTCGAGCGCAATTACATGCTGCCAAACCCCGAAAGCGCGGCAACTCGCGGGAGCGTCACACAACACACCTGCTCCACTCGCTACTCCAGCCAGACTCCCTCTGCCCGCGCTCCACGCGACAGAGTTAACACTACCAAAGATCCTACACACTTTGATTCTTCACACGACCTATCGATGTAATCGTTCGATAGCAGTTTTCCCTAGGCAAGACCCAGCGTAAAAATACAAATAATATTTACGAAACAAACCAATTATACATCGACATAAATGCATAAACATATATATATGCAAATAGTAAAACAATTACAATATGTAAAGACACAGAAATGTCATATATTCAGGTAACAAAAATAAGGAAAAAAATTATAGTACAATAGATGGAAATGGGAAGATATGCATTTCCGGCGTTACAAACCCAGCCGGGAATCGAACCTGGCCTTTAGGATTGACATTCTGTCACGCTGATAACTTAGCTGCCGGGGGCAGTGACGCCATATGTTTGGCCTATTGACTCTTTTATGTTCGCCTACTCTTGACACAGGACAAAGCAAATTTTCCCAAAACAAGTGAAGTGAGTCTCACAGGCCCAGTTTCAGTTTCAGTGAAAGACAGCGCCTCGAACTTGTTGGTTAGAGGGGTCAGTATAACATCCTGGATTCTCCTTGTTTCCTGTCTCCCTTATACAGGATGAGCAGAACTATCATTGGCACTCTACTTTCAGTCAGGTCGACGAGTAGTGATATATCCTATAGATCCTATAGTTCCTGAAGGAGAGACAGTATCCACAGGAGAGGATAGTACCTTTGGTATCTCTGTTACTTGACTCTCAGTAGCACTTGCAACATACCTATTCACACCAGTTGTCAGTCGCTTGACTGCAGTGAGGGCGATTTGCAGCTGCTTACGAACAGCAACTAATTCATCACGTATCTGAGAACAGCACACACAATGGGCCTGCATTACACCTGTTACAGCAAACAGCTGTTTTTCATATCAGCCCAAACATGTTTCAGCGTTTTTGTGCCATCCTCAGTGCATATTCTCTATTCATTTCTGTAAAATATAAACATATTGTAAGTAATAATTACTCTATCGGAATTAGTGCTAAAACAGCTTTGTTTGTTGTTGGTGTTATTAACTTAATTTTTCTACATTGTAGGGGTCTATATTACCCTCTTTTCATTAGTCGATAACTGGTAAATTGTCATCTGCAATTACGTGATGTTATTGTTAGTTTGGTTGAAGAATCACTTTATCCATAAACGTAATGTTGTAGCGATAAAATATTTTCGCAACTGTTTTGCGCAAAACGTTTGGTATATTTCACAGTTTTTACATCTAAAGATTTTCCGCACAGTGGACGCGCGAATCCAGCGCAAGGAGAAGAGACTGTAAAGCACACTTGGTTGCATGTATAAAAGTTGTTTGTTTTAACTTGGAACAACTAAATACTTTGAAAAGTACACATCGTACGTAAAAAACGTTCCAGATGAAAAATAAATATTTTCAAAGAGGACATCTGTCTGTAACAACTTGGCCATCGCCTAGCCCTCCCTCCATGGTTGGTCAAATTTTTATTTTCTTTTTATTGCATATTCGGATGCTACGCCAAAAAAATACGTAAGGTTCGCCCAAAACATTTTTCCCATTCGTCCTAGATGGCACTGCAATCGAAAAAATTCTATTTTTTTGCAACTAAGAACCGACTCGTATTTGCAATGAAAATGTAAAAAATCACAATGGTTTCAAAAGAAAAACGCCGGTTGCATGCTAAACTTTACTCTTTTTTATTTAATTCGTGCTCCCAGAGGCGTTCCGTCTTAGTTACAAGGTATCTTCACTAGTGTCCTGAAATATTACACGATTTTTTCGTTTGCACAGATAGGTAATCTGCTGCTCATATAGGTTATAGATTTAAAACAGTTCATTGAAGTTTTTATAACGAAACTGAAAAGTGGTTACGGATCAGCAGCTAATTCATTATGTGTGAGCCACAATTGCTTTCAATTGTTTTTTCTTTGATTATATGCATGCTGAGTAAGTTCTCTCTCTCTCTCTGTTTGTGTGTGTGTGTGTGTGTGTGTGTGTGTGTGTGTGTGTGTGTGTGTGCACCTTTTATATATATATATATATATATATATATATATATATAAAAACAGTGCGTGGATAGTCGCATTCATTTGGACACTTAGTAGGAGCTTCTTTTCTGACTTTGTTTTGTGTATGTGATAATTTTCTTATAATGTCAGGAGGTGTGTTTTGTTATTTATTCTAATTATTTTCACGTCTTTCTCTCATGCAGTAGGTTTGTGGTTATTTTCTCTTAAATGTTCTGCAAAAGTTGAGTGGTTTGTCCCATATTTACATGCTTTGTAATGTTCTTCGTACCGGGTACCAAATGTTCTGCTGATTTGTCCTACATACCTTCCATTTTTTGTCCTAAACAGTTGATGTTTTTGTTATAAATTTAATTTAATTTTAGAAATTTAATTATACAGTAATTGTACTCTGGTTTCATCCTTGCTGTTCCCCGTTACAATCGCTCTAAGAATCCTGTTTCTAGACTCATGGTTCCTTCTGCAGTAGATTGTTTTCTATACGATAAATAGTCTTAGGAGATCGTGGCCTATGAGGAACACGTTTGGCATAAAGAACAACAACAGCGTCAAAATTTCTTGCAGTCTCGCCATAAATTAAAATTATTTCTTTTTTCTCGTCTACAGATAAAACATCCATTACCTCAGATGTCGCCATTTTCTTTCCGCCTCTGAAGGAGGAACGCGGGCTGCATTCGAGTGTGTCTCTGCATGCTTTGCACCCATGGGGTTTACAGTGATCTGTTTTGTTTTAGTACATTTTCAGCTTCAAATTAAATTTTGTTGATTATAATTTAATTCTTTTTCTTTTGTCCTAAAATTAACTTACATGCTACGTGTTGTCTTTCCACCCTGGTGTGTGGTTATTATCTCAACGGGTGTTTCGTTTTTGTTGCTCAACATTGCTTTCAATGCCTTCTGTCTCACTCCATATATTCTTCCCGTGTTGTGTAGCCCAGATACTTTGTCAGTTTGCGACTCTTGGTTGTAGAGCACAGGTTGGTGCGACTGCTCTGTCGTTTGCGTCAACCGTTCCTCCAATGTGTGGCTCTCTGTCTCTGAGGGTCATAATGTGCTCTTTTTCTTTTTTGCTTGTGGTGGTCCTTGTGGTCGCACACATCTCATTCACCTGCCGCTAGTGTGCCTCTCTTAGAAGGTGGCATGCGGCTTCCATTTCCTTGTGCAGTGAGGGTTGTTCAGTGTTCATGCTTACAATGGTTCCGGTGCTCCTATGGATTGCGCCGCGTGGTGAGGCACTGAATGTTGGGACGAGTGTGTGAGAGTTCATTCGGCATGTATGCAGATTCTGCACAGAATAACGTGGCCAATAGATGTGCAGTGGGCCAGGCATGCATGGTGATAGCGGTAATGGTGGGGGTTGTGGGCAGGCACTGTAGGGGAAATGCCGAGCACTGGAGGGGAAGTGACCCTATAACTAAACCAAAGCCTATGCTCACATTTTTTGTAAATATTAAGAAGGATCCCTCCGCGCCCACACTTGCATGCTGACCATTCAAAAAGATCTGACACTTCTGCTTTGGTTAGTATCGAAAATGAATTCCGCCGAAAATGCAGCGATTTGTCTTCTCTTGTTAACCATTTGTAACTTTCAGAGAAGCGTCATTTTTAGTAAAACCTACACATTTCTCTTGTTGCAATGACAAAATTTGCTTCTTTTCCCAAAACACTTACTAACGTGTGCAGACGCAAATACGAGAGATTTCTGAAACAGTCGTTTGCTAAATTTATTAAGTGAGGAACAGAGGAAAAGTAAGATCAGAATTATATGTAAAAGCACTCCCTTGATACAAAATAAGTGTATAATGTCTTCACTTACGTTGTTCCAAAACCCACAGCACTTCTCGTTATGCCAGCTACAGATCGCCATTAAAAATTACATTCTTTCATCGAAAAAGTCTGTAGTTAGTGGAATAACATGGTAGATAATGAAGTTTTGCATAATTACCATAAGGGAAAATACTCTCCTCATCTGGCAAAATCTCATTTCGATATCTCAAACCGTTTATGAAATATGTGGAATGTTGTGGATATTTCACTCTAGCTTTATTGCTAGCGCAGCGCGATCGTAAATGAGTGCATTATGTCAGACTAATTTTCTCAATGTTGATGACAGATAGAGACGTCCACCCAAGTCTAAAGATAAATTGTGTTAGCTACATTTCATACACAGCAACAAATTACGCAGTATGCACCAGACGCAAAATCATAGCGACCCTTATTTTTCATAGCAAACTTCTTCGAATGCCGCCCAGTGTCTTATTTAAGTGCAAGTATCACAGTAACTATGAGCAATAACGAAATGATGGGCACATCATAATGAACCTTACATATAAAGCTACAAGTAAAGCGAAAATGAAATTTCTTTACCGAATACTTTCTGTAAAATCGTTTGAGAAAGATTGCAGGGCGCTCACTGTCGTCGTCGATCGACCAAAAGATGACAGACACTGGTCGGCCTCCCCCTCTGAACAAACGAATGAACTCGCCCAGCGCTTTGGGCGAAAACTGGTCACTGTGCATCGGCCACAGTATCCTGCACGACTCTATCTCTCAGGCGCGCCTACACTGTAATTATGAACATTTTTCCTTACAATGATTGTGGATTATCTTCCGCGGTAGCGGCATACCGACCGGCGCGAGTGTTATGGCGGTTGGATGCAATAACACCCAGGAATCAGTCACCCTGTTTGTGAGATTCGAGGGGACTCGCCGAAATTAAACATCCCTATGGTGTGGGGACTCACCGAAATTAACTCCTAATGGAACAGAAAAAGACGTTACGTTGGAAGTAGGTCATTTGCCCGATTTTTAAATGTCTAACGCCGTCCGTAGTGGTCAGGCGGTTCTAGGCGCTACAGTCTGGAACCGCACGACCGCTACGATCGCAGGTTCGAATCCTACCTAGGGCATGGATGTGGGTTTAAGTAGTTCGAAGTTCTAGGGGACTGATGACCTCAGATGTTAAGTCCCATAGTGCACAGAGCCATTTGAACCATTTTTTTTTAATGTCTAACCACAAAAGTTTTACTACACGATCAAATTTTCTAAACTAAATTAATTTTTTAACAAATCGATCAGCTGTTTACAACAAAAGTGTTTACATTTTTATCGGAAAGGTAATTTAGAATCAAATAATTTGATCCGTAATTGCAGAAACGGAAAAAATTGAATGTTTTCGATTACAGCGCCGTCACTACAAATGGAAAAAGTGTTTTGGGTAAGGCCTAGGTATTTTTCGACGTGGAATGCGAATCTGCAGCAAAAATGGGGGATTCGAACGTGAAAATAAGAAGCTGACCAAGCACTATTGTCTAATTGTAAGAGCTTTTGGGCGCGTGCTTCGTGGCTTCTCATGGCTCCGATAAGTTTGGACGCCGTTGCACGAATATCGTCAGTTGCGTCTTGCAACAGTAACTGCTCTAACCACTGAAACTGCTGAACAGTTTCGCATAAAAATATTGTGAGACTTACGCATGTATATACACATGTATTTAGATACAAAATTTTCATTTACAAAATTCAACATGACCACTAAAAAGTATTTCACGAAATAACTGTAGTATCTAGGAAAAGCAACATGAAAATTAAGAGAAAAAGATAGCTTAAAATATGCATACAATTAAATCAACCATTTGAGTCAACGACCAACTGGTATCGCAGCTGCCACTTTTGAACCATTTACGACAGTATGCCTGTGGCCAACAATACGACATAAATACTCACAGATTTCAGTATCTCAGAGGTGTACATCATGCAATATTGTCGAATTTGACACCTTGCTAAAATTTTATAAGACAACAGTGATTTATATACTATTATCTGGATGTGAAAAATGTTTCATTTCACAAAGGGAAAGTAAATGATTTCCCTGGACGCACAGAAGCTCCAGACACACATTCTAAATGACGAAATGTATCAATACAGACAGGGATGGAAAAAAATGTGAAGTCATTATTGATGATGACAGGTTACCTAAACAAGTTACACAGTACCATCCACTGTGAAAGATACGTTTAAGAAGACGGTGCTGACAGTGAACAGTGGCGTGAAGCCGGAAGGCACAGCCGCGTAATTGTTGGAGTACAGAAAAGTAAGAGGACGAAGATAAACCAACAACTTGTTATCGATTTGCTGGGGAAACAAATCAGTTAGTACGAAATAAACCGTGAAGTTTCGGTAAAATAAAAAAGTTTCGGCGTACTTTATAATAGGACCCAAAATACTCATGCTGCCCAGGAAACACGTTTTGCGCCGTGTTGATCCACTCTACTTAGCACTCACGAGCGTCCACGTGAGTAAACGATTTTGAAAATCAGAACCTTCCAGGTAGTAGTGCAAATATTGTGTCGAGGGACGCTAACAGGTTTCGCCAACTGCGTCAGTCGTGTGTGAATAGCCGTAACGAAGTGACAAGTACTTCAGTATTGGCCAGTGCGTCTATAAACAACCCGAGTGGTTCGCTACTGCCGATGTCCGGAGTAATATAATAATGTATTCTCGTACTTCCTTTGTAAGTACCGCGTGCATCTAGGTAACAGTCAATGACAGGACGCTCCCGTAGATAAACAACAGCGTAACAGCGCGTGTTTTTTCTTTTTTTTTTTTTTAAAAAAAAAAAAGAAAAGCTTGATGACCTTCCTTTTCATCTAATTTACTAATGTCTCCGTGCTTCACAATCCGAGAGAGAGTACAACTTTATTAGCATTATTTTAGGTCTTTCCTGTTGATGGGTACGGGGGAGGAAAAAATGCCGATATGCCCGCAGGATAAACCTGAATTTCTCCAACTTTACCTGTTTAGTGTTTACGTGAGCTGTATATTTAGGGAAATGATATATTTCTGGACTTGATTGTAAATTCCTGGTCTCGGAATATCTGAGTATGACGTTTCGAGAAGCACAGTGTCTGTTTAAAGGTGTCAGTCACTGGCACCGAGCCAGACTGAGCAACGTTTAGTAAACAGGGATCGTGTTCAAGAGGGGATTCTCTCCAGTGCTAATCTAGTCACGACGATTAATGCTTCCATATTTTTCCAAACTAACTGTGGGCTTAAACAAGGCCAGCACCGATTTCCTGCCTGCTTCCGTCGTGTCCTACCTATGGCTCCTACAATTTACTGTCTTACTTTGTGCGGACGCTAATCTCGATTTTTTCAACCGTCTCGCAACTTAGTTAATTCCATGTTTTCCATAGATCATTGACACAATTGCTATCGAAATTATGCAGAACGAGGTAGTTTACATGTTACACGTATGCAATCTAATTGGATCTGTGGCTACATGCTGGCCATTTACAGATTACCAAAAAGCACAGTGGCTTAAATTTAATAAAGATGGACACATTAGTCTTTGACATTACTTTTTTGTTTTTTCATGTTAACTTTTTTGTTTTTTCATGTTAACTGAGTCTTCCGTCGGGTCTTGCTGGAACAACATTACAATAAATGAAAATCACCAGTTTGCTTTTGTTCTACAGTACTTTTTATTTAAAATCAAGGGAAATCCGGTTTCAGCGTCACACGAAGACAAAAAACCTTCTCTGATTGTATCAGGATAGAAAAGGAAACACTGAAGTACAGTTTTCACAGGAACCATCCCGTAATTCGCCGGGATTCATTTTGGGAAACCTGTCTGAATGGTCGGGATTCCTTTGAAACCATGCCTATCCCGAATGCAAAAGCAGTGCCCTTCGTTTGTCTGTACAGGAAAAACAACTTCCTAGTACATTTACTTTCAATTGCATGTTTACTATGTTATGTCCCGTGCATGCTTCTGTCATTATGAAGCTCTTACGTAAGTGAGTATACTTCAGTAGTGCAAAAATTTGACAACCACTTTTCGGCCGGCCTATGTGGCCGAGCGGTTCTAGGCACTTCAGTCTGGAACTGTGCGACCGCTACGGTCGTAGGTTCGAATCCTGCCTCGGGCATGGATGTGTGTGATGTCCTTAGGTTAGTTAGGTTTAAGTAGATTTAAGTCTAGGGGACTGATGACACAGGTGTTAAGTCCCATAGTGCTCAGAGCCATTTGAACCATTTTTGACAGCCACTTTTCAATGCCAAGTGTGTGTTAGTTCCTCACAGTCCTTGCAGATAGCTGGGATTTCACACTCACTACTGCAAATACTAGTTTTGAAAACTGCAACGGGACTGGAGCAGTGTCATGAATATATATGGGATGAGAGAATATTTCCAAACCGGGAATGCTATACAAGAACTTAAAGCTTAATGACAAGACTGCGTTCAGGAAGTGTAACTGAAAACATGAAGATATAGAAGATTTTTTTTTTTTTTTTTTACAAAAGGATAACAAGTCGCAAATATGGGCACTCCAGACAATATCGTGAAGAAGTGCTCGGGTAGAAAACATGTGGTAGATCAGGAAAAGACGGTTATGAGTCGTTTAAAAAAGAATACAATGGTCATTATGACGGAAAGCAGTGAACTGCGCACATTTAAAGTGTGTACTTCGGATAAAATGGTCTATTGTATTAGAAGCTTTCTAAAGATCAGATACATTGTAGAAAAGGCATGTACAGCCTGTTATAAGAGCCGAGGGGCACGAAAGGGAAACAGTGGTTGACTTGGCAGTGAGACAGGGTTGTTGCCTATCACCGAAGTTATTCAATCTGTATATTGAGCAAACAGTAAATGAAACAAAAAAAGTTTGGAGTAGGAATTAAAGTCCAGGGAGAAGAAATAAAAACTATTAGGTTTGCCGATGACATTGTAACTCTGTCAGAGACAGCGAGCAGTTGAACGGAATGGACAATATCTTGAAAGGAGGGTATTGGATGAACATCAACAAAAGCATAACGAGGAAAATGTAATGTATCCAGAGAGAAATTTTCACTCTGCAGCGGAGTGTGCCCTAGTATGAAACTTCCTGGCAGATTGTGTCCCGGACCGAGACTCGAACTCGGGACCTTTGCCTTTTGCGGGCAAGAGCTCTACCAGATGGTGCTACAGAAGAGTGCTAAAGATTAGATGGGCAGATCACGCAACTAATGAGGAGGTACTGAATAGGATTGAGGAGAACAGAAATTTGTGGTACAACCTGACTAGAAGAAGGGGATGGTTGGTAGGACACGTCCTGAGGCATTAAGGTATCACCAATTTAGTACTGGAGGGAAGCGTGGGTGGTAAAAGCCATAGAGAGAGACCAAGAGATCAATACAGTAAGCAGATTCAGAAGGATGTAGGTACTCAGAGATGATGAGGCTTGCACAGGATAGCGTAGCATCCATAACTGCACCAAATTAGTCGTTGGACTGAAGACCACAACAACTACAATAAGCACAAACAACAATACAGTACTTGAAACGAAAATGATTGTATGGCATTTATTGACCGGGATATCCCTTTCCGGTTTCAGCCGCCGTATTGCTATTCTTCAGCGACTTGCATGTCAGTGAACTGAATTGAAATGAAATGATCGCATGGCATTGTTGGCCGGGAGGCCCCATGTGGGGAAGTTCGGCCGCCGTACTGCAAGTCCTTTTTACTTGACGCTACTTCGGCGACTTGCGAATCAATGATGATGAAAGACACACAACACCCAGTCATCACGAGGCAGAGAAAATCCCTGACCCCGCCGGGAATCGAACCCGGGACCCCGTGTGCGGGAAGCGAGAACGCTACCGCAAGACCACGAGCTGCGGACTGCATGTCAGTGATGATGAAGGACACACAACACCCAGTCCCCTGCCGGGAATCGAACACATGCCCCCTTGCGTGATAGGCAGTAACGCTAGCGCTGCGCTACGGAGGCGGACAGTATTTGAAAATTTCCTTCACGATGTATTTCACGAAATATAATTTTTTGCTTACCTTTGTAACCTCCTGAGACCTGATGTCCATTATAATGGCCATAAAATTTTCTGTCCTGCTGCCAAATATTCTGCATTTGCCGTCCATTTCATTGGACAGTATGGTTGCGGGCTTCCTAATAACTACGCACCCTCCGACTCGGTGTTGAAATATTAAAAGTTTTGGCCGGTTTCGTTGTCTAGGGGCTGGGATACGTAGTTGCCGCATTACAAGCCAAATACTGCTGAGTCTATAGTATACAATATGAATACACACATGAATCGACTGGTCAAAGGTTCTTATCACTCGGCAATCGCGAATTAATATAGAAATTTATAAATGAAAGATTGCAATTAAATAAAATCTGCAGGTGCTATTTTAACGACTTTAAATGATGAGTGCGACAGCAGAATTACTTTTGAAAATGCCGTATATTTCTGCAAAACACTTATTGGTGTCGATGGTCCAGCAATTAAATGAAATATAAGTTGAATAACAGGGAAACAATAGATTCCTTCTGCACGTAATTAGTTATGAACGACAGCATACCTCGCGAGGTATTCACTTCTAAACGCACACTACGTCTTCACTGTAGGGGCCACCGAAATCTCGCAAGTACACAAGTCGGCACTCCCAAGTATTTCTACCTGTCGCGACCACGCGCAAACCGCTCCACACTGTCCAAGTCTTTCCGCGACTCCGCGTCCGTCGCGCCGTCGCGTCCAGCACTTCCCGTGTCGAGTCGTACCGTCTGTGCTGTGCCGTCCTGCCCAGAACTACCGCGTGTCCTCCTCTCCCGAACTCTCTTCCATCCAGTCTCCCCATTCACGAGTGCTGTGATTGGCTCGAGCGCTCGCGCCATGCCTTAATGCCAACGTACAGTTACAAACGCAATGAAACATATTCGAAATACAGGGTTTACATTTAAATACTTGAAATTAAATAAATATTACTACGGCTGGACCATAAACACACTCAAACACACATTATTAAATACATAAACAATTAAATAGGCATATATAAAAAGAAAAGAAGCAAAAGGTAGGACAGGAGCCCAATGTCTCTGTGATTTCTAAAACACAGTAACTATTTAACCAATTTCTTCATGAATAGTATACATCGGATACAAACAAAGGCATAGACGAATAAGTACAGGGTTATTACAAATGATTGAAGCGATTTCACAGCTCTACAATAACTTTATTATTTGAGATATTTTCACAATGCTTTGCACACACATACAAAAACTCAAAAAGTTTTTTTAGGCAGTCACAAATGTTCGATATGTGCCCCTTTAGTGATTCGGCAGACATCAAGCCGATAATCAAGTTCCTCCCACACTCGGTGCAGCATGTCCCCATCAATGAGTTCGAAAGCATCGTTGATGCGAGCTCGCAGTTGTGGCACGTTTCTTGGTAGAGGAGGTTTAAACACTGAATCTTTCACATAACCCCACAGAAAGAAATCGCATGGGGTTAAGTCGGGAGAGCGTGGAGGCCATGACATGAATTGCTGATCATGATCTCCACCACGACCGATCCATCGGTTTTCCAATCTCCTGTTTAAGAAATGCCGAACATCATGATGGAAGTGCGGTGGAGCACCATCCTGTTGAAAGATGAAGTCGGCGCTGTCGGTCTCCAGTTGTGGCATGAGCCAATTTTCCGCGGGCTACGCGTGAAACTTGCCCGCACGCGTTCAACCGTTTCTTCGCTCACTGCAGGCCGACCCGTTGATTTCCCCTTACAGAGGCATCCAGAAGCTTTAAACTGCGCATACCATCGCCGAATGGAGTTAGCAGTTGGTGGATCTTTGTTGAACTTCGTCCTGAAGTGTCGTTGCACTGTTATGACTGACTGATGTGAGTGCATTTCAAGCACGACATACGCTTTCTCGGCTACTGTCACCATTTTGTCTCACTGTGCTCTCGAGCGCTCTGACGGCAGAAACCTGAAGTGCGGCTTCAGCCGAACAAAACTTTATGAGTTTTTCTACGTATCTGTAGTGTGTCGTGACCATATGTCAATGAACGGAGCTACAGTGAATTTATGAAATCGTTTCAATCATTTGTAATAGCCCTGTATGTTTGTGAGTATGCTGCTACCGTTTTTTCGTGTCATTGACGCGATCGATAGTAATCGGCAACTTTGACCTCCAATAACTCAAGTTACATGCCTGTAATTCATACCAATTTAGGTTTACACTAATAGCTTTGTAAAGACGCGTAGATCGACGAAATCGGACGAACCGTTTAGATTTGGGAAATTCGTTGCTGGGAGTTACTTGTATAATTTATCGTCAGATACTAAACTTTTAACTAATAAATACACTCCTGGAAATTGAAATAAGAACACCGTGAATTCATTGTCCCAGGAAGGGGAAACTTTATTGACACATTCCTGGGGTCAGATACATCACATGATCACACTTACAGAACCACAGGCACATAGACACAGGCAACAGAGCATGCACAATGTCGGCACTAGTACAGTGTATATCCACCTTTCGCAGCAATGCAGGCTGCTATTCTCCCATGGAGACGATCGTAGACATGCTGGATGTAGTCCTGTGGAACGGCTTGCCATGCCATTTCCACCTGGCGCCTCAGTTGGACCAGCGTTCGTGCTGGACGTGCAGACCGCGTGAGACGACGTTTCATCCAGTCCCAAACATGCTCAATGGGGGACAGATCCGGAGATCTTGCTGGCCAGGGTAGTTGACTTACACCTTCTAGAGCACGTTGGGTGGCACGGGATACATGCGGACGTGCACTGTCCTGTTGGAACAGCAAGTTCCCTTGCCGGTCTAGGAATGGTAGAACGATGGGTTCGATGACGGTTTGGATGTACCGTGCACTATTCAGTGTCCCCTCGACGATCACCAGTGGTGTACGGCCAGTGTAGGAGATCGCTCCCCACACCATGATGCCGGGTGTTGGCCCTGTGTGCCTCGGTCGTATGCAGTCCTGATTGTGGCGCTCACCTGCACGGCGCCAAACACGCATACGACCATCATTGGCACCAAGGCAGAAGCGACTCTCATCGCTGAAGACGACACGTCTCCATTCGTCCCTCCATTCACGCCTGTCGCGACACCACTGGAGGCGGGCTGCACGATGTTGGGGCGTGAGCGGAAGACGGCCTAACGGTGTGCGGGACC
Source organism: Schistocerca cancellata (assembly GCF_023864275.1). Lineage (NCBI taxonomy): Eukaryota > Metazoa > Arthropoda > Insecta > Orthoptera > Acrididae > Schistocerca > Schistocerca cancellata. The sequence continues at coordinate 1,094,224,793 of NC_064627.1, forward strand.
GTAGCCCAGCTTCATGGAGACGGTTGCGAATGGTCCTCGCCGATACCCCAGGAGCAACAGTGTCCCTAATTTGCTGGGAAGTGGCGGTGCGGTCCCCTACGGCACTGCGTAGGATCCTACGGTCTTGGCGTGCATCCGTGCGTCGCTGCGGTCCGGTCCCAGGTCGACGGGCACGTGCACCTTCCGCCGACCACTGGCGACAACATCGATGTACTGTGGAGACCTCACGCCCCACGTGTTGAGCAATTCGGCGGTACGTCCACCCGGCCTCCCGCATGCCCACTATACGCCCTCGCTCAAAGTCCGTCAACTGCACATACGGTTCACGTCCACGCTGTCGCGGCATGCTACCAGTGTTAAAGACTGCGATGGAGCTCCGTATGCCACGGCAAACTGGCTGACACTGACGGCGGCGGTGCACAAATGCTGCGCAGCTAGCGCCATTCGACAGCCAACACCGCGGTTCCTGGTGTGTCCGCTGTACCGTGCGTGTGATCATTGCTTGTACAGCCCTCTCGCAGTGTCCGGAGCAAGTATGGTGGGTCTGACACACCGGTGTCAATGTGTTCTTTTTTCCATTTCCAGGAGTGTATATTGAAAATCTGATTGCACCATCAGAATCGTCGTGCAGATAATAGTAATGTACATGTTTCTTTTTGAGGTATCATGATTCATCTGGCTACTATTAATTTCTACACGAACTGTGAACTGTCTGCCATTTAGGTTTGACAAAGTCCGCCTTCTTTGGCACCCCCGGCATAGACATCTCCTCGTCAGAGCGGAATTCCCAGCCACGCGGCTGGAGCACGCGCTGGGGCTACCCCTCTCGTCCGGCTAACGTTCGGCACCACGTGTTTGCTAACGAGCTAGGCCCTGCCGCGCGGTCCGAGCGGTGGCCGCCAACTCTGAACTTAGAATATTTCCAGGGCGCCGCAGCTCGCCCATTACCTCACATGGTGCAGCCATCAGCCGGGAGAAGTGTCACTGTGATCACGTGGTACGAAGTAACAGCTTTGTTTATAGCGTGTTAACATGGCAGGCGAGGTCCACAAAAAAGACAGGTCGTAGCGTGTACGTCGCAGCACGTGACACTGCAGGTCATCCGAGTGCCAGCAGCCGTCTCCGGAAGTGAGCGAGTAACTATTTCAGACGAATTAAATAATTCTTGACTGCACGTTTAAAAGCATGCAAGCTGCCGATAGCACTCGACAAAGCTAAGCCCTGGAGAGGGTACCATTGCGATTACATATGGAATTCCCGGGGGCTCTGCACGGAGCCGAGCATTCGCGAAGTGTAGAAGACAAGCCGACAAGTGTGACGCCTCAAGTGCGTTGCGAGGCCTGTCTTTCTCGTGGGTCCCAATGGCACCTGAATACTTCTCCAACACTGCGTGTTTTTCCAAAAATTATTTCATAAAATATGCACCTTTTGCAGACAATATTTTTAAGCATTGTTTATGTGGATTTGCTGTGTGACAAGGTTTGGTAGTACTGCATGTTTCTTTATTATGTTTACAAAATAGCAAAGCCCACTATAATGGAAGTTGTGACTTTGTGCCATATTTTTGAGCACTGCTTCCTAGGCATCTTGGTGATTGTTTTCAGTATTTTCCCAAACATTTGTTGTTGAATTGTTACTAAATGACATTATTTGACTCGTTATTATTTTCCCAGAGGCAGGCTGCCAGCAATTAAGTAACAGGAACCTTAACAGACATCAGTTTCTTCCAGTGTCTTCCAGAAGGAAGACATATGTTCTTTGATAGATATTTCACCTCTGTTCCTTTACTGGAATCATTAGCCAAGGAGTTTGGCACGTTCATGACCTCAGTTCCCGCCTGATCACCGAAGTTATACAATATTGGGTCTGCCTCGTACCTGGATAGGTGACCGTTCGAGGAAAACCACATGCCGTTGGTTTCAAGGAGACGCAGTCGTCGAAGTGGTGTCCAATTGAAATACTTGCACCAGGCTGTGGCGCCACGCGACATTTATTTATTTATTTGTACTGGAATCATTGGCTGAAAAAAAACTTTTCCACGACCGGAAAAATAATGAAGTCAAGAATAACCACAGCAGTCCATCAGAAAACAGACAAGATTCTTACAATGCAAGGATGTGGCTCTGTTAAACAGACAGTGACAAATGGTATGACCAAAAGACAGTCATAGCTGCATTGACCAAGATTGGCAAGCAGCCTACGGATCAATGTAATAGATGCTTGAGGAAAGAGGCGAGAATCATCCAGGTTTCCCATCCAACAGTAATCGACTTCTACAACAAAAATTAGATGGCGTAGACCTAGATGACAGAATGATAAATTTTTACAGTCAGGCAGCAGTAGCTGGCCGAGACACAATCAGAAACAGGGAAGTAACCGATTTTGTGACTTTTACGAGTTCCTAAACAGGAGCGAATTGTATAATTTCATCTGTGTGCTTTAATAGTTTAGTTTCTTGAGTTTCTGCGCGTTAATTTAATATCTAATAGCCACAGATCTCGCGCTTTCGTTTGCGTTGGAAAGTAAACCGATTTTGTGACATATTACAAGTTCCTAATCAGGGGCGAATTATTTAGTTTCACCTGAGTGCTTCGGCAGTTGGGTTTTTGAAGCTCTGCGTGTTAATCTAATTTATTAGACAGTTCCTGCGTTTTCCTAGCTTCAGCTTGACGCTGCAGTAGATTGGCACCACTGTTGCGGCTCGGCCGTGGGGATCCAACGGACGTCCAGCACGTCCGAGTCCTCCGATCGGTCCTCACCGGTGGCCAGTCCAGTTACTGCTCGCACTGAGGCTCACCCCTCACCTGCGGTCGAGTGAGAGGTCGCCCCAGGGCGTAGCAGGCGGCGAAAGACTTCCCAGGCGGCCGCGCGTAAGGCCTCTCCAGTTTGTCTGACAAACAGGTTCCAGGTGCTGACTGTGGCTGACACCGTCGCTGAGCCAGATGCCGTCGCCTCTCCTGTTTCAGAGGAAACCACTCAGCCTCCAAGACCCGGACAATCACAGAGGGTTGGATTATTGATAGTTGGGAGCTCCGACGTTAGGCGCGTTATGGAGCCCCTTAGGGACATGGTTGCCAAGAAAGGAAAGAAAACCAATGTGCACTCCGTGTGCGCACCAGGTGGAGTCATTCCAGATGTGGAATGGATCCTCCCAGATGTCATGAAGAGAACAGGGTGCAGCCAACTGCAGGTAGTGACTCGTGCTGGTACCAATGATGTGTGTCACTGTGGATCAGAAGAGATTCTCTCTGGTTTCGAGCTAACAGAAGTGGTAAAGGCTGCCAGCCTTGGTTGCAAGATGAAAGCAGAGCTGACCATTTGCAGCATAGGCGACAGGACAGACTGCGGACCTCTGGTACAGAGCCGAGTAGAGGGTCTGAATCAGAGGCTCAGACGATTCTCCGACCGCGTAGGCTACAGATTCCTCGACTTGCGCCATACGGTGGTTGGGTTTCGGGTTCCGCTAAATAGGCCATGTGTCTACTATATGCAGGAAGTGGCTTCACGGCTAGCAGGGGCTGTGTGGCGTGGACTGGGCGGTTTTTTAGGTTAGAGGGTCTCGCGAATACACAAGAAGGGCTTCAGTCACAAAGGGTGCAGGCCGAACACAGGAAGAACGTAGATATAGGAACCATCAGTATAACAGTCGCAAATTGTCATAGCTGTGTTGGGAAAGAACCAGAGCTCCAAGCGCTAATAGAAAGAACTGACGCTCAAATCGTTATATGCACTGAAAGCTCAGCCGAAATTTTTGCGAAGAACCTAACGGTGTTCCGAAAGAACACGCTAAACACAGTAGTGTGTTTGTTGCTGTTAGAAGTTGTTTATCTTGTCGCGAAATAGAAATAGATCCTTCCTGTGAGTTAGCATGGGCATAGGTCATTGTTGGCAACCGGAATAAAATAATAAACGGACTCTTTTACCGACCTCCCAGTTCAGATGATACAGTTGCTGAAAGGTTCAAAGAAAACTTGAGTTTGATTTCAAACACGTACCCGACTTCTACGTTTATAGTTGATGGTGCCTTTAATTTACCCTCGATACGTTGGCGAAAATACACATTTAATTCCGGAGGTACACATAAAATATCATCCGAAATTGTGCTAAACGCATTCTCTGAAAATTATTTCGAGCATTTAGTTAACGAGCTCACGGCAGTGAAAACACACTTGACCTCTTAGCAACAAATAATCCTTAGTTAATAACGAGCATCAAAACTGATTCAGGGATTAGCGACCACAGGGTTGTCGTAGCGAGATTGAATATTGTAACCCCCAAATCCTCCAAAAATAAACGAAATATATACCTATTCAAAAAAGCAGATAAAAATTCACTTGACGCCTACCTGAGAGACAATCTCCACTCCTTCCAAATTAATAATGTAAGTGTAGACCAGATGTGGCTTGAATTCAAAGAAACACTATCGGCAGCAATTAAGAGATTTATACCAAATAAATTAACAAACAACGGAGCTGATCATCCTTGGTACACAAAACGGGTCAAAACACTGTTGCGGAAACAATGAAACAGACATGCCGAATTTAAACAGACGCAAAACCCCAAGATTGACCATCTGTTACAGAAGTTCGAAACTTAGGGTGGACTTCATTGTGAGATGCTTATAACAGTTTCCACAACGAAACTTCGTCTGGAAACCTGGCAGAAAATTCAAAGAGATTCTGGTCGTATGTGAAGTATGTTAGCGGCAAGAAACAATCTATGCCTTCTCTGCGTGATAGCGGTTGAGATAATATCGAAGACAGTGCCGCCAAAGCAGAGTTACTAAACACAGCCTTCCGAAATGCCTTCACAAAAGAAGACAAAGTAAATATTCCAGAATTCGAATCGAGAACAGCTGCCAATACGAGTAATGTAGAAGTAAATATCCTCGGAGTAGTAAAGCAACTTAAATCACTTAATAAAAGCAAGTCTTCTGGTCCAGTCTGTATACCTATTAGGTTCCTTTCAGAGTACATTGATGCATTAGCACCATACTTAACAATCGTATACAACCGTTCGCTCGACGAAAGATCCGTACCCAAAGACTGGAAAGTTGCACAGGTCACACCCATATTCAATAAAGGTAGTAGGAGTAATCAACTTAATTACAGGCCCATATCATTAACGTCGATATGCATCAGGATTTTGGAACATATATTGTGTTCAAAAATTATGAATTACCTCGAAGAAAACGGTCTTTTGACCCACAGTCAACACGGATTTTGAAAACATCGTTCTTGTGAAACACAACCAGTTCTTTACTCGTATGAGTGTTGATTGCTATTGACAAGCGATTTCAGATCGATTCCGTATTTCGGGATTTCCAGAAGGCTTTTGGCACTGTACCACACAAGCGGCTTCTAGTGAAATTGCGTGATTCTGGAATATCGTCTCAGTTATGTGCCTGGAGTTGTGATTTCCTGTCAGAGAGGTCACAGTTCGCAGTAATTGACAGAAAGTCATCGAGAAAAATAGAAATGATTTCTGGCGTTCCCCAAGGTAGTGTTATGGCCCTTTGCTGTTCCTTAACTATATAAATGATTTGGGAGACAATCTGAGCAGCAATCTTAGGTTGTTTGCAGATGACGCTGTCGTTTATTGACTAATAAAATCAGAAGATCAAAACAAATTGCAAAACGATTTAGAAAAGATATTTGAATGTTGCGGAAATTGGCAGTTGGCCCTAAATAACGAAAAGTGTGAGGTAATCCACATGGTTGGTAAAAGGAATCCCTTAAATTTCGGTTACACGATAAATCAGTCAAATCTAAAGGCCTTAAATTGAACTAAATACCTAGGAATTACAATTACGAACAACTTAAATTGGAAAGAACACGTAGAAAATATTGTGGGGAAGGCAAACCAAAGACAGCGTTTTATTGGCAATACACTTAGAAAATGTAACAAATCTACTAAGGAGACTGCCTACACTGCGCTTGTCCGTCCTCTTTTAGAATACTGCTGCGCGGTGTGGGATCCTTACCAGATAGGACTGACGGAGTACATAGAAAAAATTCAAAGAAGGGCAGCATGTTTTGTATTGTAGCGGAATAGGGGAGAGAGTGTCACTGAAATGATACAGGATTTGGGCTGGACATCATTAAAAGAAAGGCGTTTTTCATTGCGATGGAATCTTCTCACGAAATTCCCATCACCAACTTTCTCCTCCGAAAGCGAAAATATTTTGTTGACATCGACCTACATAGGGAGAAACGATCACCAGAGCTCCTACGGAACGATATAGGTGTTCGTTCTTTCCGCGCGCTGTACGAGATTGGATGGTGGTGGTGGTGGTTAGTGTTTAACGTCCCGTCGACAACGAGGTCGTTAGAGATGGAGCGCAAGCTTGGGTTAGGGAAGGATTGGGAAGGAAATCGGCCGTGCCCTTTCAAAGGAACCATCCCGGCATTTGCCTGAAACGATTTAGGGAAATCACGGAAAACCTAAATCAGGATGGCCGGAGACGGGATTGAACCGTCGTCCTCCCGAATGCGAGTCCAGTGTGCACGAGATTGGAATAACAGAGAATTGTGAAGGTGGTTCGATCAACCCTCTCCCAGGCACTTAAATGTGATTTTCAGAGTATCCATGTAGATATAGATGTAAATGTAGATGTAAATCTACACCAGAACCAGAAAGTAGATATCATCATCATCATCATTTAAGACTGATTATGCCTTTCAGCGCTCAGTCTGGAGCATAGCCCCCTTATACAGTTCCTCCATGATCCCCTATTCAGTGCTAACATTGGTGCCTCTTCTGATGTTAAACCTATTACTTCAAAATCATTCTTAACCGAATCCAGGTACCTTCTCCTCGGTCTGCCCCGACTCCTCCTACCCTCTACTGCTGAATCCATGAGTCTCTTGGGTAACCTTGCTTCTCCCATGCGTGTAACATGACCCCACCATCTAAGCCTGTTCGCCCTGACTGCTACATCTATAGAGTTCATTCCCAGTTTTTCTTTGATTTCCTCATGGTGGACACCCTCCTGCCATTGTTCCCATCTACTAGTACCTGCAATCATCCTAGCTACTCTCATATCCGTAACCTCAACCTTGTTGATAAGGTAACCTGAATCCACCCAGCTTTCGCTCCCATACAACAAAGTTGGTCGAAAGATTGAACGGTGCACAGATAACTTAGTCTTGGTACTGACTTCCTTCTTGCATAAGAGAGTAGATCGTAGCTGAGCGCTCACTGCATTAGCTTTGGTACACCTCGCTTCCAGTTCTTTCACTATGTTGCCATCCTGTGAGAATATGCATCCTAAGTACTTGAAACCGTCCACCTGTTCTAACTTTGTTCCTCCTATTTGGCACTCAATCCGTTTATATTTCTTTCCCACTGACATTACTTTCGTTTTGGAGATGCTAATCTTCATACCATAGTCCTTACATTTCTGATCTAGCTCTGAAATATTACTTTGCAAACTTTCAATCGAATCTGCCATCACACCTAAGATAATAAAAATTATTTCTCACTTCGTAGATCTGGTAATTGCAAATAGCTGAATTCCGCACATTATTGACTGAATTAAGAATGATGAGCCAGAGAAGGGTATCCTGCAGTGGCAACTTGATTTCAAATTAAGAATTGCAGAGCGTTGTTTAAGTGTCCAAGAGGAACAACGTTCTGATGGAGAGGATGAGGACTCAGTTTACAAAAGGCAAAGACTGTTGCCCTCACAATCACGCTCACCCACTGTAGGCCATCCGCCAGAAATGATTGAGTTACAAAATAGCACTAGGAGTAAGAACACTTGCTGCACGAAGAAAACCAAAATAAAGCGCCAAGGCTGTTCAGTTTCCCTCTGTCTAACATCACTGAACAAATGTTTCTCTGAGTACCACCAGAAATAAAAGTATCACAATTTATGCCTAACTGATAATCAGCCCAGGATATGAATCATATCTGTCTGATAAGATTGAGTTTTGTTAATTCAAAAATGGTTCAAAAGGCTCTGAGCACTATGGGACGTAACATCTGAGGTCATCAGTCCCCTAGAACTTAGAACTACTTAAACCTAACTAACCTAAGGGCATCATACACATCCATGCCCGAGGCAGGATTCGAATCTGCGACCGTAGCGGTCGCGCGGTTCCGGACTGAAGCGCCTAGAACTGCTCGGCCACCCCGGCCGGTTTTTGTGTTAATTGTAAAATTTTTGTGAGTTCCCTGTCACTGGCTTTTATTTGCCAAGTACGTATATAAAATCTTTTTCAAAAAAATTCATGGCATTTGCCGCCAGCTGTCAGGACGATATAAGCAGTAAAGCAAATGCATTTTGATTAGAAATCTGGACTTTACATGTTAGGAACATGTGTAAGTACTCCATACATCCGAAAGATTCAATCTCCGAACAACATCAGTCATCACAGAACGTAGCTCCAACACATGTCACGTGTTACGACGTATACTTACTTACCAAGGTAAAGAGACATTTGACAGAGCTTACCCAACAACATAGTGCTGCCCGTAATGTGTGTTAATTCTTCATCTCTTCCTTTCCATTTTGACTGAAGAAGAAAACAATTACATGAAAATATGCTCTTTTATTAAATACAATTAGAAACTCTACATTCACAATCCCATTCATACACAGTCAGCTACATACAGTTTATAGAATATAGGCAAACTACTGTTTTTATAAAATTCATAAATAATTCCTTTTGTGTAAAATACGGACATTGAGACAAATTATTTACAACAAATTGCATCTTACAGATAGGATGTGGCAAGAAATGCAAGCAACCAGTGGAACACCCACTGTATATTAAGAATGAAAGGACTGAAGGAATTTCCTGCTGAATAATGTAAGTCACAATGACTGGCATTTATCTTCTTTTTGATGTTGATTATGTAGACTGTCTGTTATTGAAATCGCTACATTTACACAGCTTTTATGTTGCAGACCTCCCCCTCACTTTCTTATTTCTGTCTCTGTCTAGTTCTGCTCACGAAGATATACGCGCTCGCATACCCAATTTGTAACACAATTAGCCTCTATTCAAGAACCTATATATGATTCAAGAAGGAACAACTTGAAAGAAAATGAAACGTTCATCTGCAAGTGGAGTATGCAACTTCAGTGAACTCTTAGCCTCCTGTTACAACTTCCTGGACATTTTATTTGTGTTGGCAAATTCTTAAAGAGGTCGATGAGCGTTTACTTCATTCGTTTCCAGGTCAAGACATTTTCGATAAAAGGTACATATTTTTAATATAAAGTATTTGCATTCTTCTACCATGGAATATTAATGACAAATTTGATTGGAAGAAAAAAACGTCGCTTGCAAATCCTTATATATTATATAAATACGCATACCAGCGGCCTTGCCACAGTGGTAATATTAGTCCCCGTCAAGTCACTCAACTTAAGCGCTGTCGAGCTTGGATAGCACTTGGATGGGTGACCGTCCGTTCTGTCAGCGCTGTCGGCAAGCGGGGAGCACTCAGCCCGTGTGAGGCAGATTGAGGAGCTGCTTGGATGAGAAGTAGCGGCACCCGTCTTGTAAACTGACAACGGCCGGGAGAGCAGTGTGCTTACCACACGCCCTTCATATCCCTATGAAGTGAAGCCCTTAGGCTGAATATGACACGACTGCCGGTCATTACCTCTGGAACTTCCGAGGCCTGTTCGGACGGAATTATCCAAAATATGAATACTAAGCTTATGTCACAAATATCTCGATTGATAACAGTTGGATTTATGGTCAATGTTGTCCTAAAAACGTCTTGCAAATTTATTATAAATATGTACCTGCGAAGCTTACAACATTCTGTCTTGTTCATTGACTCCTATTAATCTGGTGTGTTATTGACAACTTCATTAGTAGTACAAAACCGTGAAAATCTAATTGACTGTGACTCTTTGTTTGATGTTCTCCACAGGCTTGGGTACCAACCAGAGATGTGTCGTTCTGCTCTTAGACACGTCTGAAGTTTGAGAGCCGAACGACTGACAGATACGCTGAGCCTGGTGAAAAGACTCTATGAAATTTGTTCGTGCAATGAATCGTCTTATCGTAATAGGCGTCTAGAAGGCAGTAATTGTCGCCTTCGGGGCCTTTAATTAGGCTTGCAGAGCTCTTTAACGTGACACTCATCAACAACAAGGCCTTACTCCAGCGTTCTGCATCCTCTCCTCGTACTTGCTCAGTTTGTAGTCCATGACGTATCTGATGATTTTGCAGACTACGAGGACGAGCACAGCGAGGCAGCTGAACACAATGATGAGGGTAGCGTCCCTTATGATAATCTCTTCCGTTTCCTTCTCGGCGGCGGCCATCTCTGGCTTCGAGATCTCGACCTCTACCACTGTGTTGTCGCCGTTTCCTGAAGACGAGAACGTAGACTTCGAGCCGCTGAAGTCCAATCGCTCGCCTGTATTCTGAGACTCACCGTTGGAGCCTCCGCTGGATTGATATACTATATAAGTATGTGTGATGTTCCCATCCGCCACGGAAGCAGCACTCGAGTTGAGCTCAGCTTTCTGGAACCTTGAAAGACGAGACAGGACCGGTGCATCAGCTGCCACGCTATCTACGTCCCGTGGAGTCGTCATCCAATGGTGGGTAGAGCTGATGACGCGAGAGGACAGTTTCTCCGTTGTTGACACCGTTTTCGGCTGTTGGTCTCGCTTCTCCTCGATGTTGGGCGTTGGGGAAGACAACCCTTCTTCACTGATGGCTGAAACAGAGTCTTCTAAAGGCAACTGGGAACTGTTTGGAGTGGCTTCACGAGGGCTAAGTTCTTTCTCAGAGGATAAGTCCACGTTTTGTGAGACGCCAAAGGATGTTTCGACATCAGCACCAGTCGACGCAGGGGTCTGGGTGGGATTAAGATATTTATCGCTCGTCGAAAGTGGTGTTTCAGAAGAGCGACGTGTGCGTAAACTTCCTACGAACCCGAAAAAGACAGAAGATGTAGTATAAAGCTTGGCAGTCTTTTTAAATTCGTTCACTTCACCTTCACCCACGGTTGGATGAGGTGGATGCCCTCTCCCCTCACACAGGTCGGCGCCGTGGTGTTCGGTGGTTGTTTCCAGGTCAGGAACTGAGTGGTCCGCGTGGGTGGCGGACGTTGAGGTAGGCGTGGTGACCACATCCACGTCGCCCACCGTGTCCTCACCATGCGGCGGTGCAGCGCCCCCCGTGGGCAGAGGCTGGTGCTCCCCGTGGGCGGCAGGACCTCGTGCCGACAGTGGCGCCGCAGCGGCTGAAACGGAAAGCTCGTCTTACACTGTGTAGGGAAGAAAACGCGCTAGGCACATTGCCACGTCGTCCACTATTAACTTAAGATTCGTTGTAAGATGACGGTAACCACAGTAACCTCCGATGACATCTTTCATTTGATTCGGTGACAAACAATTAAACTCTGTAGTAGTAAGGTTATCAGTTCTAATCAATTTGCATCCCTTTGCAGTATCGTCTCAGTTGTGCGACTGGATTCCTGATTTCCTGTTAGAAAGATCGCAGTTTGGAACATCGCAAATGGCTGCCCCCATCTTTGCATATAATAATACTATACTATCTTTTTGTAGTTCTGTAAGATATCTGTAGCTGAGTTTAGAGAGTATCTTTGACTTCCCTCACCTGCAGCGCTTATGCATTGATCCTGTCAGTCGTCTAGAGTAGGGCACGGGGGTGAAAGCTATATATGGGCGAAGAGGCAACAAGTCACATAGTTCCATTCCAGACCACTACAGGCGCTAGGGGTCAAACGAAGCTGGAATTGACCAATGAGAGCTGTCTAAACTCCATTGGTGGTTGTTTTGAAATATTCTATCGTCTTGCTCTGCACTGAAGTCTGTGGCCCTCGGCTACAGTCGTCTTTGTATTTGTTTCATATTTACATACTACTCATCTTCATTACAAACAGATTTTTTACTTTAAATTCATAAAGTTCACTGTGGAATTGAAGAGATTTCCTGCTGAAAAATGTCCACAATTAATTGTAAGGTAAGACATTTAAATTTTCATTAAATAATCTCGTAGCCTATAAATAAAATGTATTCTCTTCTATCGTGAATTAAGCAGTGTGGTTTCTGTTTGTTTATTTAAATACCTTTGATATGTCTGTAGTAATTTTATTTAATGAAGACTTTTATGTTTTTTTTTCGGAATATTCAACACAACAGATTGACGTTGAAATACTCCTGCAAGTTCCCCAGCTGTTCATCTGGCTATTACGTTGGTTCAACAGAGGAAATTTGCAACAAGCATTTCTACAGGTTTCCAAAAAAACCTCGAGAGTTGCTTCTAAAGTGGAAGAGTGTTTGTAAACTGTCACCAGATGTGAAATGTGCTTCTTATTTTGTTTGTGAAGATCATTTTTTCGAAGAAGATTTTATGAATAAAAGTAGGCTTAGGCTAAACAGGGATGTGTTTCCAAAACATGTGACATGTGTTCCTTGTGAAATTGCCAAAATCGGTAGTGAATTAGGTGACACTGTTGTTAATAGTGAATAAAAAGTAAGTTTTGTTTTCATTTCAGTGTTTTTAACAGCCTTTCCTGCTTTTGGTACTTGATGTTGATATTTTCTTTTTTGTGTTGAAGCATTTACAGTAGTAAGATATAGGAACCTTTTTAAGAAATTAATAGTCAGTAGTGCAAGTTTGTTGGGCAGTTAGTCAGAACTTATAATCCTGAAACATAGTTGTTACAAATTTTAGAATTCTTCATTAATTAACACTGTGATAAATATTTCTTACTTGAATCTCTTTAACTGCTGCTTATTCTCTTAATAATAGGGTTTTATCCTCCATTGATCCAGCAGCTTGTATGACGTAAAAATTATGACATTATTCAGGAATATTTGTAGTCCAGTTTAGCTACTACAATGTTATTTTTCTTTTGCTATAATTATTTACACTACAAGCTTGTTCCAACTTACTCTCAGTTTCAAGTGTTGCATCTAGTTCTTATGAACCATAAAACATGCTGGAGCTTTTACATTTTGATAAATAACAATATAAGCATGTCAATTTAAAAGTCTGTTTTTGATGTTTGCGCCTGACAGTCGCTGCTCCTATCATGTTTTCTTGTCTGTCAGACGCAAACGTCATAAATATTCTGAATATATTACTGAATAGGTTTCTCTCTGCTATAGTACAGTGTGCTATAACTGTGTTTCAATTATTTTATTATGATGCCAGCCAAAATAATTAGATAGCACGCCAAGAAAAATAAACTAATAGATTTAAAACAAAAATAAAAACCTACAACGTAAGTAAACTAGGGGGGATGCAACCCGCAATGTTTTCATATTTTAGTTCAATTCCATACCACTTGAGGCGCTGCTGTCGGTCTGTGTTTCCCACTTTTAACGCGGGAGTTGCGTTTCTCTTTTTTCTTGTTCTGTAGAGTAGGAATAGGCTAAACGGCAATTTTCCGATATCAGTGATTTCTTTGAAAGCTAATTTCCAGTGACTGCGATTTGTCGCAGTTAAGAATCGCAGTTAACGAATTCACAACCTGTATCCCTCCGCTATTTCTGCGACTTCTCCGATTTCTGCTACTCCTGCGATTTACGGGATTTCTGCGACTTACGCGATTTCTGTGACTTTTGCGATTTTTGCGCTTTACGCGATTTCTGCGATTTATCACCGTAGATGTTGCACTGTCATTAGCCGGAAGTAGGAAGTGAACTGTGTCACTGCAACCTAGAAATATGTTATCGCCTGTATAGGCGATTGTTTGTGGGGGCCTAGTGAAATGTTTCAGTATCCCAACCGACGAAAAGTTACCTCAAATGGTATTATTGATACCAAAATTTCATCTCAACAAAACAATCAGTGTTAAGTATGTTTTACCTATGTTCTTCCTTTGGCTTTAGTTTAAATAAATGGAACAAGTGTGATGTTGAGAATCGACACAAATTACCAGACAGTGGCATAGGAGTTCATGTTTAGAATACGGATTCTAACCACGTTGTTACGTTCGCAAATATCTGAAACACATTGTCAGTCACTCGATATAGTGATAATTCAAAATATCAGTGACAGCAGAAGTGGAAAAGTTGTCATAGCGTCTTTACACCTCTTCGTCAGAAGTAAGGTTTGTTTCTAAGTTTGTGAATAAACGCAGGGGCATCTTTTATGCAAAAAGTGTGAAACCTCCCCCCACTCAATTGATTTTGTTACGAGAAGTATTATCAGTTGTATAATATGAATTACGTTGCTAGTAATTAGTCGCAATATAAAAGTTTAGTAATCCTCGTGATTTTCCAGACGCAGTTCCTATTTCGATTGCTGGGTGTACTATGTACCCATACACATCTAGAAGAGACAATCTTGAAGATTCAAAACGACTCTTGAAGAATTTACAGCGTAAAAAAGCCGTAAGTGATCATATGAGTGCGCAAAATGAGTATTGGTACAGTGTGACATTGAAGTCATTATGTGATTTGAAAGGGATGTTAAATAAATGTGAACTATGCTGTGAGTGAATAATGAAAATCATCCTTCATCCCATATCCCAAAATGTTCTGCCATGTATTTAATGATAAAGACTTGTTAGAGTGTGATACTGATCCGTCTATCCTTCCCGCCTTGAGTGTTGATTGTGACGACAGACTGACCTGTAGGGTAGCCCAACGTCTAGCTTAGGTTGGAAGGTTGCGTGTTTTAAGGTTGATGGTGTGCAAATGAAAACAGTGGAAAGCACTGACCTTACAGTTACAGCTCACATTGGGAATAGTACAAATTCAATATTTAAAAATACAGGCAAAAGTTTAACTGTGTATTGTACTGTCGGAAAAATTTCCGTCTTTGGAATACAGCTGTTTAACTTTTGGTAAAAGTTACGTAGACACCAGATTGCATTTTTAGTAGTTTGTGTACGACATGTGTGCAATACGCATCAAAATACTCATAGGAGCAGCATCCATTATCTGGTTTTGATATTACCCTGCAGTTTTAGCTTTTATGATGAAGGGTGTGATTAAAAGATCCAGGCTACGCTATAGATCTGTCTATTAGCACAACCGGTACTTCATCATCATTATTCAGCCTTCACATTCCTCGGCTCTACCAATTCTCAACCGAGTATAAAATTTTTCTCAGAGCAAATTACCTTCTTGGTTCATTTCTTCGACAATAAACTTCTAAAATATCCATATCCTGAAACAAAGGGTTCTCAGAAGTATGGACATAGGACAGCAGATGGCATACGGCATCTAATGTTAACTGCGCTTTTTAGTTCCTACTTGCGACTTCTAGCTGCGACTTGTCACGGAAATCGCAGTTTGACTCGATACCGTGTGACAAAGGAAACCAGTAGCACGAAATTAGGCCGTCAGATGGCACACGGCGTTGAATGCTAACAAGGTTAACTGCGCTTTTGAGTTGCTTCTTGCGACTTCTGCTTGCTACCTGTCACTGAAATTGCAGCTAGAAGATAGGTTCCCAGGAAGAAGTACGAAATTCGGCCAGCAGATGGCACACGGTGTTGAATGTTAAAGGCTGGTTGCGACTCCTAGTTGTGACTGAAATCGCAGCGAGATTCTGTACAGCTGTTATTGTGACATTTGTGACTTCTTATTCACTGTGATTTATAACAGATACTCTATTTCTTTCCCACCACTGTTCTAGAGGCTCTAACTGAAGGAGAGTGGAACTGATATGTGTACATTTGGGAATGAATATTTTCCACAGTTGGTCTGGTATTTGTTGTTTGTGCTGCGAAATTCTGTTCCTCCACACCTACAGATCCTTAATCCGCCCCCTTCCTCTGTTATGCCAGTCCCGCCTGGATATTTGCCCCCCCCCCCCTCCCCACCAATTCTACAAGTCCCTCCAGATCTTCGAGCGCCATGCACTCTGCCTCTCCTTCCGTACATGCCTACCGTCCCCCACGCGGATCCTCTACGACCTGATTCCTTTCCCCCATCTGCTCCTATTCCTCGAACATATCCGCATACTCTACACCTCCCGCCGCCTTGATCCCCCTCATCCCCTGGTTACTCCTGAAAACAACTGTCGCCTGAAATCCTCACACCATTTTTAGTCAGGTATATAACAGCGTTTTCAATCATCACCCAATCTGGGATTTCAGATAGCGTCATTCAATCAAATACTGATATTTGTCAAAAGAAATAGTGCATATAAGCAATCAAGTGTTATGGTACAGAAAGCCATTTTCTCTTCTTCAAATTTCGAAATCAGATTAATTATTTCTTGGTTAGAATTCTCATTCTTTAATTTGTTCAGATTCGTCTTGGTTTGCGTACCAATAAAGCTGGCAGTCTTTCTTTCGTTCACACATCTCGGAGTATCGATTAATATATCTCTTATTTCATACATCAAGACTTTATTCTTCTCCACGTTTTTTGTATTTTTTTTTCAAACAGAGTCAAATTTGAGTGCAGAAACATGAAGTAAATTTCACTGATCGGACTACTGAAAAAATCTGAAATTATTTTAGGTGGCCTGCAATCGGGGTCAAAAAATGGTTTTAATGGAATTCAGAAATTAAGAATTCTATCAACTGCGGGCATTAATGACAGTCACCTTGTTTTTGAGTGAGGTTAGAAGAGTCTAATGATTGACATCAACTATAAGCAGAAGTCTTACAGCTTCTCTGTCCTTACCGTGTATATTAAAAAGTAATTAAAATTTTTATGACAATTATTCCAGTGTCGATAGTTCTCCAGCAGCGCTTGATATAGTATTGTGTAGAATATGGGCAGAGCATCCCATTCCTTCTATATTTTTTCCTCGTTCTTCCTTAATTTGGTGAAACACATTCCGCTGGCCACGTCGATGAAGCCCTCCGAAGTGGGTATTGGTATTGTCTCCATAAAAAGCGAATAATTTATCAAATAGAATTTGTAGTTGTCTTAAAGTGTCTAGACAAAACATGGCAATTGTCTCTGATGTTTCGTTAATCAGCGAATCAAACTTCAACAACTTCTGTTTGATTCCATGAGAATCAGTAAAGTATTGAACAACTAAAGGAAACATTTTTTCAGCCTTGTGGATCGACGCGGCGGTGACTATGCCGTAAAATGAAACTTCTTGCAATTGTTTTATGCATTCGGACACGGAGTGTGGTGCAAGAATATTTTTAACAATCGCTGTGGCTGCACCTTTGGTCCTGGCTGTAGACTGCTTTGCGGCGACTTCGGAGTCAGGATACTGTGCGGCATTCAGTTTTACGGTACAGTCAAGAGAAATAGAGGATTGATTATGCATTTAGATCACCCTCTTTCTCCTCGGAAAGAGGAGGAATCTACATACAGAGAAATAACCAGCTTAATAAAATAAGAGACATCAGAGCTCGCACGGAAACATTTAAGTGTTCGTTTCTCGCCACCTTGTTCGAGAGAGCATCGGTAGAGAAATAGTGTGAAAGTAGTTCAATGAACCCTCTACCAGTGTGACTTAATGAGAATTTCGCTCTCATTTAAATATATGAGGTCTAGGCCGTGTAGTGTGCAAGTCAGACAGACGAGAACCTACGTCATAGGGAAACCCCATAGAAGCCGTTTGTGGCCAGGGAGACGCAGCAGTGTTAAATATGGCGGACCTAAGATCGGCCAAAAAGGGAAACATTTATGAAAACTATTTAATTCTGTAGTAATTCAGGGAATGACGCCACAGTAATTTTAATCTACCAGCCTTCACACATTTTCATGGTGATCCCAATAAAACTTGTCTATTGATCATATCTATAATAGTTTAGGACTTACTGTTAAATTTAAATTAACAGGTTTTGTAACAAAGACCTGAATGCTAAAAGCTGAACGCTTTGGTCGATCTTAAGATCGACATTTCATATAGAAGCGCACCATTAAAATGACAAACGTTGTGAATATCAACTCTGTAATTTTATTTGATTGAAAGATATAGTAAATTTAAATTATCAGTATTTTCAGTTAAGCATCAGATCATCATTTCCTCCACACAAAACACATTGAACGATGACAGCTTGACACCTTATTGAATCATTGGGCATTAGAATATTTGTTGTAAAGTTTAGTGCATAATAGTTACTTTTGTTCTTTATTTGTTTATCAGAAAGCACACTGATGCAAAACTACTGGCCGTGACATTCAAAGTTAAGAAGGAAATTGTATTCGTTTTATGTAAAAGAATTTAACTTTCATTATGTAATGGATATTATTGTTACTTTATTTAGAACGTGAAAGTGGTCAAGTTTTGATTATTTAAATACGTTAAAATGTAAAATAATGTAGAATAAGCTGTAGCCAATGAGATGGACGGCTTCAGGAAAGGGAACTGGCTGAGGATGCTCGGCATGCGGGGGCCGCGGCCGGAGGTGGGCACAGGGACAGTTCTGGTCTAGGCGCCACGGGGGCAGTTCGGGTTGAGACGCGAAAGCGGACGGTCGGTCTTTAGGCAGCTAGGAAGTGAAACGACTTAGAAAAATTCACGTTGTGTGGTCTCTGAGCGGTGAGCAGCCGCGGGTCTGATGTGAACTCTAACATTTCGCGAAGATAACGAGGTGGAATATTGTACTTGTATTTCTCGATGACATTGTGAATGATCGAAGTGTGTCAAATGGATATGCGCTCGAGTGTAATAGTAATTCTAAATATGACCACTTTCACTATTAGTTTGCTTTCTGAATAAACATTATTCTAACAAAATCGCAACTGTGTGGCCTACATCATTTATGGGTCGTTAATTTAGTTCCCGACATTATTATTACTGTTATTGTATGTTATACACTCCTGGAAATTGAAATAAGAACACCGTGAATTCATTGTCCCAGGAAGGGGAAACTTTATTGGCACATTCCTGGGGTCAGATACATCACGTGATCACACTGACAGAACCACAGGCACATAGACACAGGCAACAGAGCATGCACAATGTCGGCACTAGTACAGTGTATATCCACCTTTCGCAGCAATGCAGGCTGCTATTCTCCCATGGAGACGATCGTAGAGATGCTAGATGTAGTCCTGTGGAACGGCTTGCCATGCCATTTCCACATGGCGCCTCAGTTGGACCAGCTTTCGTGCTGGACGTGCAGACCGCGTGAGACGACGCTTCATCCAGTCCCAAACATGCTCAATGGGGGACAGATCCGGAGATCTTGCTGGCCAGGGTAGTTGACTTACACCTTCTAGAGCACGTTGGATGGCACGGGATACATGCGGACGTGCATTGTCCTGTTGGAACAGCAAGTTCCCTTGCCGGTCTAGGAATGGTAGAACGATGGGTTCGATGACGGTTTGGATGTACCGTGCACTATTCAGTGTCCCCTCGACGATCACCAGTGGTGTACGGCCAGTGTAGGAGATCGCTCCTCACACCATGATGCCAGGTGTTGGCCCTTTGTGCCTCGGTCGTATGCAGTCCTGATTGTGGCGCTCACCTGCACGGCGCCAAACACGCATACGACCATCATTGGCACCAAGGCAGAAGCGACTCTCATCGCTGAAGACGACACGTCTCCATTCGTCCCTCCATTCACGCCTGTCGCGACACCACTGGAGGCGGGCTGCACGATGTTGGGGCGTGAGCGGAAGACGGCCTAACGGTGTGCGGGACCGTAGCCCAGCTTCATGGAGACGGTTGCGAATGGTCCTAGCCGATACCCCAGGATCAACAGTGTCCCTAATTTGCTGGGAAGTGGCGGTGCGGTCCCCTACGGCACTGCGTAGGATCCTACGGTCTTGGCGTGCATCCGTGCGTCGCTGCGGTCCGGTCCCAGGTCGACGGGCACGTGCACCTTCCGCCGACCACTGGCGACAACATCGATGTACTGTGGAGACCTCACGCCCCACGTGTTTAGCAATTCGGCGGTACGTCCATCCGGCCTCCCGCATGCCCACTATACGCCTTCGCTCAAAGTCCGTCAACTGCACATATGGGTCACGTCCACGCTGTCGCGGCATGCTACCAGTGTTAAAGACTGCGATGGAGCTCCGTATGCCACGGCAAACTGGCTGACACTGACGGCGGCGGTGCACAAATGCTGCGCAGCTAGCGCCATTCGACGGCCAACACCGCGGTTCCTGGTGTGTCCGCTGTGCCGTGCGT
The DNA here is from genome assembly GCF_023864275.1 of Schistocerca cancellata. Lineage (NCBI taxonomy): Eukaryota > Metazoa > Arthropoda > Insecta > Orthoptera > Acrididae > Schistocerca > Schistocerca cancellata. The sequence goes on from NC_064627.1 coordinate 1,094,244,811, forward strand.
GTGATCATTGCTTGTACAGCCCTCTCGCAGTGTCCGGAGCAAGTATGGTGGGTCTGACACACCGGTGTCAATGTGTTCTTTTTTCCATTTCCAGGAGTGTATTAACTTTGTATTTCGTAAACTTGTCATCAGCCAGACAATTTAAGCAAAGGGTCTCAAGTGTCTAATTTAGGCCGTGTAATGCGACACGTGGTGTTCAACCCCTAGACGAGTTTGAGCCAAGACATTTCGACGAAGAGGAACCGCCATTGAGCCCCAACATCTTTGGAATGTGAGATCGCACCAGGCACTTAAGTGTGAATTGCGGGGCAGTCGCATACATGAACTCGGACCCCAGACAATGTGGTACTTTGATTAAAGGAAAGCTCCATTCGAAAAATTAAATTATGGAAAGTGTATTGCATTCACAGTTAAATAATTTGTAGATGGGTGGAGTACTTGGCAAGCAGTGGAAAGGCATTAGGGACAGAGCATCTGGAGGTGAAAATAAGCGTAGGCGAAGGGGGATAGACACAGAGAGGCGACAGAGTAGAGACGAGATGAGTGACGTCGAATGACGTGAAAAAAGAATGGTACAATTAACCGTGTTGAGACATAATACTTTGGTTGGAAGACAATGATAAATACTAAGTATAAAAGTGCTAGACCAACTTTAATGTTGACAGAGTCCTACGTAGTAAGGACAGGGGTCTAATACGTAATTCCAGCGTAAAATAACAGTTGGCGTCGAAAAATGCCAGTCGAAATAACAGTTTATAACCCAAAACAGCACTACATCTCAAGGTAACTAAGAACTGAATACTGTTGCATACTTGTAGAACTCTTAATCAGAGGAAGAAGACGACCTAGAAGTGTTACAGTTATGCATGTTGCAAAGAGTTAATCTTTCTTGCATTCAGGTTATATCAGTAAACGCACTTCGTTTCCAACAATAAACGCACTCAGACATAAATTCCGCTGCGCATAAACATTAACATTCAACATACATATAATAGTAGGAATTTTTTTGAAAATTTGTAGTAAGTTCCTAACGGATCAAACTGATGAGGTCATCGGTCCCTAGGCTTACTCACTACTTGATGTAATTTAAACTAACTTACGCCGAGGACAACACCTACACACACCCACGCCCGAGGGAGGACTCGAAGCTCCGATGGAGGGAGCCGCTCGATAGTTGTCATATTATACTTATCGAGACGTGGCAGTGTGTGCTTATGCTTGGCTTACGATACCAAAAATAAACCGACTGATACCGAAAGATATTTATACATGACTTTCAATGTAAAATACTGCTTTTTGAATAGTTGCCGGCCGCCGTGGCCGAGACGTTTTAGGCGCTTCAGTAAGAACCCCGCTGATTTTACGGTCGCAGGTTCGAATCCTGCCTCGGGCGTGGATGTGTATGATGTCCTTAGGTTAGTTAGGTTTAAGTAGTTCTAAGTCTAGGGGACTGATGAATGGTTCAAATGGCTCTGAGCACTATGAGACTTAACATCTGAGGTCATCAGTCCCCTAGACTTTGAACTGCTTAAACCTAACTAACCTATGGACATCACACACATCCATGCCCGAGGCAGGATTCGAACCTGCGACCATAGCAGCAGCGCAGTTCCGGACTGAAGCGCCTAGAACTGTTCGGCCACAATGGCTGACTGGGACTGATGACCTCAGATGTTAAGTCCCATAGTGTTTAGAGCCATTTGAACCATTTTTAATAATTAATAAAATATGCCCCAAACGTTTAATTAATGCTAAAAGACATTACGAATAAATTTTCTCTGTGTAAATAAATATGTAAATTAAGGAGAAAAGGTCATAATGTAATATAAAAATGTATTTTTTTGCTGTTCATATAAAGAATGTTGCAGAGAAATGTTGCTATCTCGAAACTTTATAAAAGACGCTTTGTAAAGGACGTTGAAGGCAGTCGCCGTAGTTTGTTTCGACCGTACAGAAGCAGGAGCTATGGTCCTTCTCTCCCTCGCTTGTTCTTGATTACTGTTTCATAAAATGTAAGTGCCGCTCTCGCATCTGTAATTACGTTAATTTAATGGCAACAACCGTGTTTGAATCAAGAAACATACTTTCCTCTTCCATTAACGCCACATCTCAATTTAATACGTTGCGTTTTAGAAATTTTTTAGGCTGCTGCCAAGCAGAGTCGCCGACGAATTCTTTGGTGACCACAGCCGAACGCTACTGACATTCAGTCGGCGTTTGCGTTATCAAACTTTTATTTTAGCGTTCGTAAGACCACTTTTACCGATTTTTTCTATCAGTACCCGAGCGAGATAATTATGCAAACTGCGTAATTTTGAGACTGGTCATTGGCCTCTGAACAACGCCGGCAGTCAACGTTCTCGTCGGTCTGATTGGAATCTAATGCTGGACGGCGGAATGCAAATCAGTTAATAAGCAAATAAAAATTTTCTATGCACTGTTTTATCATTTCAGAAGCTTTGCCACCAGCAGACGTGATTAAAAGTTTTATAATATTACTAACCAACTCTTTGAAATGAAATGAAATGTCGTGTGGCTAGGGCCTCCCGTCGGGTAGACCGTTCGCCTGGTGCAGGTCTTTCGAGTTGACGCCACTTCGGTGACCTGCGCGTCGATGGGGATGAAATGATGATGATTAGGACAACACAACACCCAGTCCCTGAGCGGAGAAAAAACTCTGACACAACTGGGAATCGAACCCGGGCCCTTAGGATTGACAGTCTGTCACGCTGACCACTCAGCTACCGAGGGCAACAATCAGTCGGGGGGAGTTAAATTAAATTCAATCAGAAATGTTAAAAGAAAACATCAAAAATTAACTCCCACAGCTAATATTAAACTCAATATTTCAAATTATCCTCCCCACCTCCAAAAAAATCGTAATATAATATTTTAATATTAGTAATATTATAAAGACATTAATGAAAAGTAATATAACTACATCCGCAGCTGTTGCAAGGCATGAAGTCAAGAAAAGTTCCACTGACAGCTGGTAAAACAGTCGTTTTATTGATACACAACTGGATTCGCGGCGGCCTAAAGCCGCTTTATCCGGTGCAACCTAAACGGTAAAAAGTAATATATAGCATCTCAGCTTTATGGATATTAAAATTAGTAAAGATAATATGTAACGGCCATACCATGTTGAATACACCGGTTCTCGTCCGATCACCGAAGTTAAGCAACATCGGGCCCGGTTAGTACTTGGATGGGTGACCGCCTGGGATCACCGGGTGCTGTTGGCTCAATCTCATTCCCCCCTCCATGAACCATGGACCTTGCCGTTGGTGGGGAGGCTTGCGTGCCTCAGCGTTACAGATAGCCGTACCGTAGTTACAACCACAACGGAGGGGTATCTATTGAGAGGCCAGACAAACGTGTGGTTCCTGAAGAGGGGCAGCAGCCTTTTCAGTAGTTGCAAGGGCAACAGTCTGGATGATTGACTGATCTGGCCTTGTAACAATAACCAAAACGGCCTTGCTGTGCTGGTACTGCGAACGGCTGAAAGCAAGGGGAAACTACAGCCGTAATTTTTCCCGAGGGCATGCAGCTTTACTGTATGGTTAAATGATGATGGCGTCCTCTTGGGTAAAATATTCCGGAGGTAAAATAGTCCCCCATTCGGATCTGCGGGCGGGGACTACTCAAGAGGATGTCGTTATCAGGAGAAAGAAAACTGGCGTTCTACGGATCGGAGCGTGGAATGTCAGATCCCTTAATCGGGCAGGTAGGTTAGAAAATTTAAAAAGGGAAATGGATAGGTTAAAGCTAGATATAGTGGGAATTAGTGAAGTTCGGTGGCAGGAGGAACAAGACTTCTGGTCAGGTGACTACAGGGTTATAAACACAAAGTCAAATAGGGGTAATGCAGGAGTAGCTTTAATAATGAATAGGAAAATAGCTAGATATAGTGGGAATTAGTGAAGTTCGGTGGCAGGAGGAACAAGACTTCTGGTCAGGTGACTACAGGGTTATAAACACAAAGTCAAATAGGGGTAATGCAGGAGTAGCTTTAATAATGAATAGGAAAATAGGAATGCGGGTAAGCTACTACAAACAGCATAGTGAACGCATTGTTGTGGCCAAGATAGATACGAAGCCCACACCTACTACAGTAGTACAAGTTTATATGCCAACTAGCTCTGCAGATGACGAAGAAATTGAAGAAATGTATGATGAAATAAAAGAAATTATTCAGGTAGTGAAGGGAGACGAAAATTTAATAGTCATGGGTTACTGGAATTCGAGTGTAGGAAAAGGGAGAGAAGGAAGCGTAGTAGGTGAATATGGATTGGGGCTAAGAAATGAAAGAGGAAGCCGCCTGGTAGAATTTTGCACAGAGCACAACTTAATCATAGCTAACACTTGGTTTAAGAATCATGATAGAAGTTTGTATACATGGAAGAATCCTGGAGATACTAAAAGGTTTCATATAGATTATATAATGGTAAGACAGAGATTTAGGAACGAGGTTTTAAATTGTAAGACATTTACAGATGTGGACTCTGACCAGAATCTATTGCTTATGAACTGTAGATTAAAACTGAAGAAACTGCAAAAAGGTGGGAATTTAAGGAGATGGGACCTGGATAAACTGAAAGAACCAGAGGTTGTACAGAGTTTCAGGGAGAGCATAAGGGAACAATTGACAGGAATGGGGGAAAGAAATACAGTAGAAGAAGAATGGGTAGCTTTGAGGGATGAAGTAGTGAAGGCAGCGGAGGATCAAGTAGGTAAAAAGACGAGGGCTAGTAGAAATTCTTGGGTAACAGAAGAAATATTGAATTTAATTGATGAAAGGAGAAAATATAAAAATGCAGTAAATGAAGCAGGCAAAAAGGAATACAAACGTCTCAAAAATGAGATCGACAGGAAGTGCAAAATGGCTAAGCAGGGATGGCTAGAGGGCAAATGTAAGGATGTAGAGGCTTATCTCACTAGGGGTAAGATAGATAGTGCTTACAGGAAAATTAAAAAGACCTTTGGAGATAAGAGAACCACTTGTATGAACATAAAGAGCTCAGATGGAATCCCAGTTCTAAGCAAAGAAGGGAGTATATAGAGGGTCTATACAAGGGCGATGTACTTGAGGACAATCTTATGGAAATGGAAGAGGATGTAGGTGAAGATGAAATGGGAGATACGATACTGCGTGGAGAGTTTGACAGAGCACTGAAAGAACTGAGTCGAAACAAGGCCCCCGGAGTAGACAACATTCCATTGGAACTACTGACGGCCTTGGGAGAGCCAGTCCTGACAAAACTCTACCATCTGGTGAGCAAGATGTATGAAACAGGCGAAATACCCTCAGACTTCAAGAAGAATATAATAATTCCAATCCCAAAGAAAGCAGGAGTTGACAGATGTGAAAATTACCGAACTATCAGTTTAATAAACCACAGCTGCAAAATACTAACACGAATTCTTTACAGACGAATGGAAAAACTAGTAGAAGCCGACCTCGGGGAAGATCAGTTTGGATTCCGTAGGAACACTGGAGGCAATACTGACCCTACGACTTATCTTAGACGAACGATTAAGGAAAGGCAAACCTACGTTTCTAGCATTTGTAGACTTAGAGAAAGCTTTTGACAATGTTGACTGGAATACTCTCTTTCAAATTCTAAAGGTGGCAGGGGTAAAATACAGGGAGCGAAAGGCTATTTACAATTTGTACAGAAACCAGATGGCAGTTATAAGAGTCGAGGGACATGAAAGGGAAGCAGTGGTTGGGAAGGGGGTAAGATAGGTTTGTAGCCTCTCCCCGATGTTATTCAATCTGTATATTGAGCAAGCTGTAAAGGAAACAAAAGAAAAATTCGGCGTAGGTATTAAAATCCATGGAGAAGAAATAAAAACTTTGAGGTTCGCCGATGACTTTGTAATTCTGTCAGAGACAGCAAAGGACTTAGAAGAGCAGTTGAACGGAATGGATGGTGTCTTGAAGGGAGGATATGAGATGAACATCAACAAAGGCAAAACGAGGATAATGGAATGTAGTCGAATTAAGTCGGGTGATGTTGAGGGTATTAGATTAGGAAATGAGACACTTGAAGTAGTAAAGGAGTTTTGCTATTTGGGTAGCAAAATAACTGATGATGGTCGAAGTAGAGAGGATATAAAATGTAGACTGGCAATGGCAAGGAAAGCGTTTCTGAAGAAGAGAAATTTGTTAACATCGAGAATAGATTTAAGTGTCAGGAAGTCATTTCTGAAAGTATTTGTATGTAGTGTAGCCATGTATGTAAGTGAAACATAGGCAATAAATAGTTTAGACAAGAAGAGAATAGAAGCTTTCGAAATGTGGTGCTACAGAAGAATGCTGAAGATTAGATGGGTAGATCAAACAACTAATGAGGAAGTATTGAATAGGATTGGGGAGAAGAGAAGTTTGTGGCACAACTTGACCAGAAGAAGGGATCGGTTGGTAGGACATGTTCTGAGGCATCAAGGGATCACCGATTTAGTATTGGAGGGCAGCGTGGAGGGTAAAAATCGTACAGGGAGACCAAGAGATGAATACACTAAGCAGATTCAGAAGGATGTAGGTTGCAGTAGGTACTGGGAGATGAAGCAGCTTGCACAGGATAGAGTAGCATGGAGAGCTGCATCAAACCAGTCTCAGGACTGAAGACCACAACAACAACAATATGTAATGTACACCCACAATGTTAGGATGTCATAGGTGAATCCATCGCTCCTAGTCAAGATATACGTATTACGCAGTCAATATTGTCTTTATTACATTGGCGAACGAGGAGTGACGAAGATGTGATACATTAATTTCGTAAAAATTGCTGGTTGATGGACGATGTAGTTCTAAAATTTGCCTGGATCTAAAACAAAAAAAAAAGTTATAATCAGAGGACGCTTAAAATTTGTAAAGAAGCCGGATTGACAGTTAAAGAGTAGTCGTTACTAAAGTGATTAGTCGGGGCACAACGCAAATTACTGTGTGGAATGGTGTAAAGGGCTACTTTCTTACTGGTGTGACGGTAGGGGCACCCGATGTTGGGTAGAGTAGAAGAGGTCCGCACAAGCGACTGAAACGTACTAACAGGCTGCACAGTGTGACATCATGTACTCATTATTAGGAACGCTGCGTTCACCCCTCCACAAGCCAGAATAATACTAGTTTTATTGCTTACAAAGTTTCAAAAAAAATGGCTCGAGGCACTATGGGACTTAACATCTGAGGTCATCACTCCCCTAGTCTTAGAAACTACTTAAACCTAACTAACCTAAGGACATCACACACATCCATGCCCGAGGCAGGATTCGAACCTGCGACCGTAGCGGTTGCGCGGTTCCAGACTGTAGCGCCTAGAACCGCTCGGCCACCCCGGCCGGCTTACAAAGTTTTAGAGTCTTCTCACTATAAAATATTTAGTGTTTTTCTAGATGCACACAAATTTTAAAACAAGTATCTATAACTGTATGAGCCACTCACCAGAAATTTTCACGAAATTAATGGATCACGTCTTCTTCACTCTTCGTTCGCGAATATGATGTAGACAATATCAACTCAACAGCATAACTAGGAGCGATGGGTACACCTACGACCTAACGTTGTGGGTATATTTTAGATATTACCTTTATTAATTATAATATTCACGAAGTTGAGACGTTGTATATTACTCTTTAGCATCTAGGCTGCTCTTCATATTGCGGCTTTAGACCAAGAAATCGGTTGCGTATGAATAAAACAACAATTTTATCAGCTGTCAGCGGAATTCTTAAGATCATGCAATAAGAAATCTGCCGTCGAATTGTTCTTGACTCAGCATGCTGAGAAAAAAGAGTCACGTTATAATGATCACAAAAAGTATCTTCACAGAAACCATGCTCTTTGAAAGGAACCACCAGAGCATTCGCTTTAGGGAGCTCACGAAAATCTAAATCTGAACCAGGATACGAACCGACGTCACGAATCCATTGTGTCAACACTGCGCCACCTCGTTCGGTGTCTCGTACTGATATGTTATTTCTCGGAAACCCGTTACGTATAATGACGTCTTTCTGGTAATGGCGCACCAGTACGTGAAGATGTCATCCCGAGAGAAAATGGGAGCTTTCGGCAAGATACTGCACGGTATAAAAGTGTAACAAATATCTGGAAGGCCGCTATGAAGTGCTCAGAATCTTGCCTAGCCTCCCAACTTCCCAGTTCTTTGGAGAGTTGTGTATCCGTGAGATTGCGGCAATCGTGATGCCATACAAGTACTGAGTTACACACCCTCCAATAGCTGTGGGAAGCCCTTCAAACTGGATGATCTCAGAAAGCGTGGGGATGTACCGGCACCTGATTACATCACTTAGAACTCGCTTACCATCTGTGTGTGGTGGTAACGACAGTTGCTCGGGAAACAGACTGTCGTAATTATGTGACTCAACAAACATTCGTGAGCTGTCACGTATGTAAGTGATTCTCTAGCGTCTAGTCAAACTGTATGGGAGTGATCAGATCATATCATTTCATATTTTATATACATACATATTACATTACTATCCTGATGCATAATCTCACCTGGTCCGCAGCTCGTGGTCATGCGGTAGCGTTCTCGCTTCCCGCGCCCGGGTTCCCGGGTTCGATTCCCGGCGGGGTCAGGGATTTTCTCTGCCTCGTAATGACTGGGTGTTGTGTGATGTCCTTAGGTTAGTTAGGTTTAAGTAGTTCTAAGTTCTAGGGGACTGATGACCATAGATGTTAAGTCCCATAGTGCTCAGAGCCATTTGAACCATTTGAACCACAATCTCACCCTCCGAGATGCATTCCTCAATAATAAATCAAGCTGCTGCATGAGGCCATCATAGTACTTTGCCAGAATACCATGTGCTATCTGCGATGTCGCACTGAGAAATTAACATGGCGCTATTCTTCTCATTTTCTGCCTGTTAATGGAACGAGGAGAAAAATTAAAAATATGAGACTGAATTCAAACATGACACTTCTGCTCTAGTTGTAACAACAACAACGCTATACTATTGTACATATAATAAATTTTTTCTTCTGAATTTCGATAAATTAGTATAATCGATGTTCTGATTTCATTTCTTTTTTGTTTCATGCAATTGTGTTAAAGAAACTGTAAACAATTTTCGATGTAAATTTTAATATTTATGTCAAATTTCAAGCAATGTTATAATAGAAGTGAAGTTTAACTAATGTTGAAACCATTGTAAGATGTGAAAGTTGTAATTGTACGCCTGGTCCATACGTAGGAAATGTATTAGGATATGTGGAATGTAAAACCTTTGGTGAATACCCTGTCTGTAGGGGAGCAGGAAAAGGTGGAGGTAGGCGAGCGCGGGAAAATGCACACGGACGCGGTACGGCATAACGGGCTCAGCAGTAGTAGTCGGAGTTGGGCATCGGTCAGAGAAACACGTTCTGGATCGAGGAGGCTCTCCTGGAAAACGTGATTTCGTTGAGCCTCGGATGTGCCGTTTCCGACGCCTATACAGCATGGCAATATTCCAAAGGCACTAAAAGGAGAAGTATTGCGACGCTATGAAGAAGTAAAGTGCCAATAGTTCAAGAGCCATTGCTGTAATTGTATGTGTGCTTTGTGCCTCGCCATCTCGCCGCCTGCCGACCACCGCATCGATACAAACAGGTTGAAACTTTTAGTACTGTATTAGTGTGGACCAGTGTTACTTTTGCTACATACTGTTCAATAACAATTTAAATTTTGCCAGAACTGTCCTGTCAGTTAATTATCCTCACAACTAACCTAGACAGGGTCCTTTCAACATTGTAATGTTGTAACTTTAATTTTGTATGCTGATGTGTAACGTTGTTACTTTAATTTGGTATGCTGGATTCGGTAACGTTGTAACTTTAATTTTGTATGCTGAAATCGGTGCTAATAGACAATAAAAGCTGGGTTAAAAGCCGTGATCTGTCTGGGGACGTTAACCGTGGATTACTGGGCAACTGTTTCATCAGATATTTAGTCTAGGTTTACCAAGCAGACTAACATTAATGATAATCTTTTAATAGTCATACAAAACCGGTAATATATATATAAACAGGAGAATTTAAATAAAAAGAAAGAAATCAGTTTATATTTGGAAATTTATTTTAAGATTGTTCATTGAAATTTGAGCATATTATACGTGAGTTATAACTGAGCTGGTGCCTTATTTACGATTGAAAAGAATGTGAGATTGTAATCTTACGGAACACATAAAATATGGAGCCAAGATTTGGAAAACTGCATACAACACTCCATTCATAAAATAACACACGAAGAACATTGAAACATAAGCAAGAAGAAATTAACCACAACCAACAGATTCAGTTTTTACCCAAAGAAATTACGTTCATACCACAATCCTGTCCGTCATGTAATTACCACACACTGGTATACTAAATTCATATTAACTCTTTGTGAAGTCTTCGCAAAAAGAATAGCTGAGGGCTACTTTGATGATTACACCACATGCTCCACGTGGTCAACTTGGTTTACACAAAGCGTACAACTCCACAATAATTTTGATAATTAAAATACATTAGATCGAAAAGCAATTGACAAAAGAAAAACCTTGAACTGGTTACTAACGTCTTACTATTAACCTGATGGGTCAAACAGTTATATAAGCACGTGGTACTGGTCTCGCAAAGTACACCCCACGTGGGTTGAACATAAAGAAAAGCATAAAGAAAAGTTGCTATATTAAAAAAATATTCTCAAGACGAGACGTTATAATCTCACGCACATTCGGATTTAAGATTGATGAACTTAGTTAGAGTTACTGATCAACACGTGGTTCCACTTTACTCACAAAGTAGTAACAAAGCAACTACCGGAAAATAATCTGAACTTCACACGATAATTACACTGCGTTGCAATTTAAGATAACATCGGATATTTTAGACCTAAACCCGAAATAAAGGTAATTAAATTTTCAGTTAGGCTGAACTTAAGAAATCCATTGTCCTAAGGACTTAACAGACACGCGCTTAGCCGGAGATCTTACCACTTCAGACGCTCGCCACGGCCACACTGCAACTGCCCTACTGCCGAGCGTGCTTCCTGAGGGTGGCTCACAAAGACCAACGGAAGTGGCCAGAGGGGCAGCTTCCTATACCAACATGACAACGGACGGACAGGACCATACTAAGGATAGAAACCTCTTTGCTTTTAGGAAGCGTAGCTACCTGTTCCGACGTTGGTCCTACTGTTCTCTAGCAGACAGCCTTGTCTGCTACCCTCAAGCATGCAACTAGAAATACATATGCTCATTCATCCTCTCACACAAAAGGGAAGGGGGATGACAGTATCTTATCATATATAGTATATAAAAGAAAGCGGATGTAGATTCCGTATGAGACTGTGTGACATGAATTACATATAAGAATTACATATAAACTGTGCTTTAAAGTGTAGTAGTGTGACAGATCGTTCTTGTTTATGTGTAAAAGTAACACGTTCCACTGCTCAGTCTCCTCCCAGATAGTCAGAAACGCCACAGTACATTTAGAAGAGGAATTTATTCCATAAATGGCAACAGATTTAAGAAATTAAACATGAAAGGAATCCAACAGAGACCTTTCAACATGTTGTGCAATCCGAGTGTCCCGAGATGAAGATTTAAAGTTTATGTTAATAATAATCACCTGCAGACCTATCTATGTTAGAATGATGTATAAGAACTTTGTTGTTAATGAAATACTGGATAAATAACATAGGTCTGACAAAGTTGGAAGATAATATTGAAATTGGTTTAGTAATGAAGTTTAATTAATTTGAGACAAAAATAACGGTAGCTAAATGAGCAGGAAATAAGACAAAAAAGAGTAGTAAATCATATATTGGAAATCTTAAATGCTTAATGCTTCCAATAATCAAAATTTCAATACAGTGATCATAACAGTTTCAGAGTCTCCCCTCCCCCTTTCTTTCTTTTCTATTCATTTGAATTCTGAAGTGTACTGAATTGATTTGACCAGAAAAGTTAAAGTCAAGATAAAACCAAAACCCTTCTTAAAATTGACATTGCATGTGTGTTTCGAAAGTGCTATTTTTAGTTTAACCTATGCCTGATTTCAACCAGATCATTAAACGATACGAAGTTTGTAGTAATCATTATAGTGTGTTGTTGTGTATTTATGGTGTGTCCATATTAGTACAGAAAGTGAGGTTCTTAGTTCAGTAGATTTTCTGGTTCTAAAATTTACCATATAATGCAGTGTTACTACGTGTGGTTAAGCTTGAACATACATCCACTTGTACAGGGAAGAAACCCAGTTAATGCCTAATTAGGCTGGCGACCGTGTTATTAACAATTTGGTAACATCTGCTGTGTTGTTTCTTGTTCATCCTAACGTGTGGTTACACTCCGAAATTGCTTGACGTATCATTGTTTTTACTGAGTGGGTGTACATCCGATTTGCCTCCATTCAGGTACACGCGGTCAACATATGTACCAAAATCCTTTCTTATAAGGTGAAGCCCGTCAACTTACCATAGTACAGGCTTTAAAGAGTTAACGTGCGCCAGAGCGTAGTCGTTACATAGTGTATGGCCATTTGAAGAATGCTCAAAAACTGCTGCGAGAGATGAAAACCTCGACGAAGTGCACAACATGGTATTGGATCAAAAGTATTCTCCCAAGTTGTAGAGAAAGTTTTCAGATTTATCAACTGGAAAAAAGAAGATAGAAAACGTGTTAATGGAACGTATTTCTACCGCCTTTGTCTTGCGGATGATATCGCGCTGCTTGTGTCTATCACAGACACTGACCGACGAAAAGAGGAACGTAGCTGGAAGGAGACGGAAAAAACGGCAGTAGAAAGATTAACATAACGTGCAATGAACGTGTCGAAAAAAAAAGCAGCAAAAGTTAACAACAGATTAATGGAACCAGTTAATAAGTTTTTTGTTTAGGACAGTTGAAAACAGTCATTGGATGGACAGCAAAAGAAATGAATAGTAGAGTAAACATAGAAGTGACATTATGTGACACGTGCACTGCTGCAAAACAAAATAGCCTGGAGCTCACTTGATAAACTAAATACAGGGTGAAAAGTATTTAAACCGACAAACACTGGGAGGTTTTAGGGGACATCAAAACAAATAGTTTTCCCTAACGTCATTTTTTCCTATGAGGAGTATTTAAACCGGTAGAGGAAGATTTCCCTGGCGGCAAATTAATTAAACCAACAAACACTTTTCCATTTCTTATGACCAACAGACAACACATTAACACAACCCAATTTCAATTACGGTAGATTTTCAAAAATGCCTCGATTGACACTTAAACAAAGGTTACACCGTCGCATCATGTTCTGTCTGAGACGGGCAAAAACCCCAGGAGTATCCTGAATTGTTCCTGCTGCTGCTACTATCCGGGCAACCAGAGCCTCTTCTGATGCAACAGGAGTTGCGTAAACAAGGTTGCGCATCTCTCCCCACACAAAAAAGTCCAGAGGGGACATATCTGGCGATCGAGCAGGCCATGGTACAGGATCACCTATGCCAATCCACGTTTCTGGGAACCGTCGGTCCAGGAATCGACGCACACGACGACTGAAATGTGCCGGCGCCCCGTCATGTTGGAACGACATGCGTTGTCTTGTAGGAAGCGGGACGTCTTCCATCAATTCTGGCAATGCTCTGGCGAGAAAATTGTAATAGTGCCTGCCATTTAATGGCCTAGGTAGCAGATACGGCCCAATTAAACAGTCCCCAACAAAACAGACCCACACATTAACGAAGAACCGTACTTGATGAACGCTAGTAACTGTGGCATGTGGGTTATCCTCACTCCAAACATGCGAATTGTGCATGTTGAAGACTCCATCACGCTCTAACGTTGCTTCATCGGTAAACAACACAGAGGATGGAAATGTAGGATGCATTTCACACTGTTGTGGACACGCTGTAAGTGAAATGGACGTAACAATTGCTCTCCAAAGACTGTTCCTAAGTTCGTCTGATTCATCCCCATGTCATGTGCAATTGCACGAGCGCTGATTGAAGGATCCCGCTCCACATGCTGCAAGACAGCTTCCTCAAATTGCAGTGTTCTTACCGTGCGACGGCATCCCTGTCCAGGTAATCTACTAAACGACCCGGTCTCACGCAGACGTTGGTACACAGCAGCAAAGGTCGTATGATGCAGGAATCGGCGATTAGGATATTGTTGTGATTCTTGAGTTTCTCCCGGCGTATTTGATAATCAAAATATCCACGGGTATGCTGCCGGTCTATAGTGTCCAACGGGCACAATATTTCGGCGATCAAACATGTCGCCATCATCAGGTGAACTGACGGACTGAGCTCCTGTGAACGTACCGGCACGGAGATCCGTACGCTATGACTGCTCAGAGGGAACTGGGTTCGGTCGCGGCGGCGGCCGATTTAAATACCCTCCGCCCGCGGCGCGCTCCCTCCGCCGTCCGCGCCCAGCGCCACGGTCGCGCGGTGGGACAGATTGCGACGGCGTCTGAGATGACGTCGGTGTGATGGCTCTGTCCGCCGTGGTCGTCACAACTATACGTCTGCTCGATTTACTCTTGATTAACCCGATCGCTGGTTCCCAAGCCTTGCTAAGATTATAGCCACAGTCCCGGTTTATGAGGTCGTCATTGGTGCGAATTTCGATGGCCTCTCTAACAACGCTGTCCCAGTATCTCGACGTCTGTACCAGAATCCTCGTGCGGTCATACTCCATGGCGTGATTTTCCGACAAACAATGTTCAGCGACCGCCGACTTGCTCGGATACATCAGTCGAGTGTGCCTCTGGTGTTCACGGCATCGATCCTCGACGGTACGCATCGTCTGACCAATATACGACTTGCCACATTGACACGGAATCTGGTACACGCCGGCCTTCCTCAAACCGAGGTCATCTTTGGCGCTCCCCACCAGTGCACGAGTTTTATTTGGAGGACAAAACACAGTTCCGACCCGGTGTTTCTTCAGAATGCGGGCGATTTTCCCCGAGAGTGCGCCTGTGTATGGAATAAATGCAGTGCCTACCTCCTCCCTCGTGACTTCATCCATCTCAACAGGTTGTGCTGCAGTGGTTGGGCGGAGAGCACGTTGAATCTGCCACTCTGAGTACCCATTTTTTCGAAATACAGTTCTCAGATGTTCCAATTCCTGGGGTAGACTCTCTGCGTCAGAGATAGTGCGCGCCCTATGTACTAGAGTTTTAAGTACCCCATTCCTCTGTGAAGGGTGGTGGCAGCTGTCTGCATGCAAATACAGATCAGTGTGCGTAGCCTTCCGATACACCCCATGACCTAGGGTGCCGTCAGCCCTTCTCTTGACCAAGACGTCAAGGAAAGGTAATTTACCCTCCGTTTCAGTCTCCATAGTGAATTTGATGTTGGGGTGTATGGAGTTTAGATGTGTAAGGAAGTCAAGGAGTTTATCCATACCATGTGGCCAGATGACGAACGTGTCGTCCACGTAACGGAAAAAGCAAGTAGGTTTCCATACGGATGACGACAGGGCTTCCTCCTCGAAGTTCTCCATGTACAAATTCGCTACCACCGGTGAGAGTGGGCTACCCATGGCGACTCCCTCCGTTTGTTCGTAGTATTCTCCATTAAAAAGAAAATACGTGGAAGTCAAGACATGCCTAAAAAGTTCAGTGGTCTTCTCATCAAACTTCTGACTAATCAATTCTAGTGACTCTCGCAGGGGTACCCTCGTAAACAAGGAAACGACATCAAAACTCACCATGATATCTGACTCATCCAACCTAAAGCTATCAAGGCGTTTAACAAAATCCACGGAATTACGGATGTGATGAGGGCATTTACCCACATAAGGACTTAATATTCCCGTCAGGTATTTGGCCAACAAATATGTAGGTGCCCTGATGTTGCTGACAATGGGGCGTAATGGTACCCCCTCTTTGTGAACCTTCGGGAGTCCATATAGTCTAGGCGGTACCGGACCTTGGGGTAACAATTTCTTAGCGTCACCCTCCGGTAAATCTGCGTCTTTGAGAAGCGCCCTCGTCTTGTTCTCCACCTTCTTTGTAGGGTCAACGCTGATCTTCCGGTAGGAATCGTCATTTAGCAGGCTCTGCATCTTATCAGTGTAGTCCTTATGGGAGACAACAACTGTAGCATTGCCTTTGTCAGCTGGTAAGACAACAATTTCAGAGCGCTCCCTCAGATCACGAATGGCCGCCCTCTCTTTACTGCTGATATTTGACTTCATCGGCTTGGATTTCGTCAACGCACGACAAGTTTCACGACGTATTTCCTCGGCTGATTCTGGCGGAAGTCGAGCTGCAACCTGTTCAACAGCACTAACAATTTCTGCGACCGGAGTGAACTTGGGGGTGGGAGCGAAGTTGAGACCTCTCTGCAAAACCGAGACCGGTTTTGCAGAGAGGTCTCAACTTCGCTCCCACCCCCAAGTTCACTCCGGTCGCAGAAATTGTTAGTGCTGTTGAACAGGTTGCAGCTCGACTTCCGCCAGAATCAGCCGAGGAAATACGTCGTGAAACTTGTCGTGCGTTGACGAAATCCAAGCCGATGAAGTCAAATATCAGCAGTAAAGAGAGGGCGGCCATTCGTGATCTGAGGGAGCGCTCTGAAATTGTTGTCTTACCAGCTGACAAAGGCAATGCTACAGTTGTTGTCTCCCATAAGGACTACACTGATAAGATGCAGAGCCTGCTAAATGACGATTCCTACCGGAAGATCAGCGTTGACCCTACAAAGAAGGTGGAGAACAAGACGAGGGCGCTTCTCAAAGACGCAGATTTACCGGAGGGTGACGCTAAGAAATTGTTACCCCAAGGTCCGGTACCGCCTAGACTATATGGACTCCCGAAGGTTCACAAAGAGGGGGTACCATTACGCCCCATTGTCAGCAACATCAGGGCACCTACATATTTGTTGGCCAAATACCTGACGGGAATATTAAGTCCTTATGTGGGTAAATGCCCTCATCACATCCGTAATTCCGTGGATTTTGTTAAACGCCTTGATAGCTTTAGGTTGGATGAGTCAGATATCATGGTGAGTTTTGATGTCGTTTCCTTGTTTACGAGGGTACCCCTGCGAGAGTCACTAGAATTGATTAGTCAGAAGTTTGATGAGAAGACCACTGAACTTTTTAGGCATGTCTTGACTTCCACGTATTTTCTTTTTAATGGAGAATACTACGAACAAACGGAGGGAGTCGCCATGGGTAGCCCACTCTCACCGGTGGTAGCGAATTTGTACATGGAGAACTTCGAGGAGGAAGCCCTGTCGTCATCCGTATGGAAACCTACTTGCTTTTTCCGTTACGTGGACGACACGTTCGTCATCTGGCCACATGGTATGGATAAACTCCTTGACTTCCTTACACATCTAAACTCCATACACCCCAACATCAAATTCACTATGGAGACTGAAACGGAGGGTAAATTACCTTTCCTTGACGTCTTGGTCAAGAGAAGGGCTGACGGCACCCTAGGTCATGGGGTGTATCGGAAGGCTACGCACACTGATCTGTATTTGCATGCAGACAGCTGCCACCACCCTTCACAGAGGAATGGGGTACTTAAAACTCTAGTACATAGGGCGCGCACTATCTCTGACGCAGAGAGTCTACCCCAGGAATTGGAACATCTGAGAACTGTATTTCGAAAAAATGGGTACTCAGAGTGGCAGATTCAACGTGCTCTCCGCCCAACCACTGCAGCACAACCTGTTGAGATGGATGAAGTCACGAGGGAGGAGGTAGGCACTGCATTTATTCCATACACAGGCGCACTCTCGGGGAAAATCGCCCGCATTCTGAAGAAACACCGGGTCGGAACTGTGTTTTGTCCTCCAAATAAAACTCGTGCACTGGTGGGGAGCGCCAAAGATGACCTCGGTTTGAGGAAGGCCGGCGTGTACCAGATTCCGTGTCAATGTGGCAAGTCGTATATTGGTCAGACGATGCGTACCGTCGAGGATCGATGCCGTGAACACCAGAGGCACACTCGACTGATGTATCCGAGCAAGTCGGCGGTCGCTGAACATTGTTTGTCGGAAAATCACGCCATGGAGTATGACCGCACGAGGATTCTGGTACAGACGTCGAGATACTGGGACAGCGTTGTTAGAGAGGCCATCGAAATTCGCACCAATGACGACCTCATAAACCGGGACTGTGGCTATAATCTTAGCAAGGCTTGGGAACCAGCGATCGGGTTAATCAAGAGTAAATCGAGCAGACGTATAGTTGTGACGACCACGGCGGACAGAGCCATCACACCGACGTCATCTCAGACGCCGTCGCAATCTGTCCCACCGCGCGACCGTGGCGCTGGGCGCGGACGGCGGAGGGAGCGCGCCGCGGGCGGAGGGTATTTAAATCGGCCGCCGCCGCGACCGAACCCAGTTCCCTCTGAGCAGTCATAGCGTACGGATCTCCGTGCCGGTACGTTCACAGGAGCTCAGTCCGTCAGTTCACCTGATGATGGCGACATGTTTGATCGCCGAAATATTGTGCCCGTTGGACACTATAGACCGGCAGCATACCCGAGGATATTGTTGTTGATAAACCCGCTGTGCAGCTCGTCCGTTGTGGTGCGCTACGTAGTACGCACCAACCATATCAGTATACTCACTCCAGGTGTATCGCTCCATTAATAAACAGAGACAATGCACTACTACACTGGTTGACAGCAGTTGCCTACAACTGAAGAGCGTAATACGGCCTCCACCGGTTTAAATAATCCTCATAGGAAAAAATGACATTAGGGAAAAATATTTCTTTTGATGTCCCCTACAACGTCTCAGATCATCTTTCGCCAGGAGACTCTATTTACTTACACGAGTGCTTTGCAGTGGGGAAACTACTGGATTGCAATTACGAATTAATGGAACATCCACTCTATTCGTCACATTTGGTAGTTTCTGATTTCCACATTGACGCCCTCTAAATAAAATAAACATACCGTACACAAAATTAGTTACTGCCGGGAGACATCACGTTAATACCGTGTAACATTGTCTATAGGCGTGATAATGGTATCAGTTAGGCGAGAAATAGAATCTACAAGTTTCTTCACGTATGTTGTATCCAGCTGAATCCACACATCGACGATCAGATACCGTAGAGCTACCAAACAGTGAAGATGTTGTTTGCTACGTGTGGTGTGCGTACTGTAAGACCTTCGGTACACACACACCATGAGATTATTTGACTTGTCGCTCTAACGGAGTAAGCGAGTGTCAGCAATATGTCTCGTGGTCTTTCGTGGCATGTTTATCTTCTGCCGTTAGGTCACACGATAGAAATGCCACTTGCACGCTTAGAGTAGTAGATTGACGGTGACCAACTTTAAAAAGAACTTGATTAATTTTCACACATATTTATTAAAATAATAACAAGCATAAAAATAACTTAACTTGGTTCTGGATGCTATTTACAATTGACAATCTGAAGTTCCTTTGGGTCTTGGTATGTTAACCTTATTCTCACATCTCTGATACTTGACAAAGTGTCTATACATTTCTCTTCATGGCTATGTACAGGAATATGATAATCTTATTAGGCACAGACTGAAACTTGACTATAGACTGATGCAGACTGATGCAGACTAATGCAGACTGACTAATTGGAGCTCTGTACACTCGTTATAATACCTCGAGCATTCAGGTATCACTGCACGAGTGTGATCCGCGAGGAGAAAAAGTTCTACGTTAGCAGCAATCTCATTGGCTGCATTACATATTAATACGTGGATTGGCGGAAGCAGAATTTGGTCCGTCTCTAAGACAGCGCCATCTCGTAGTGCGGAGACGGACGAGCGCTGCGCCTGCGCTGTTGTGCTTAGCGGGGCGCGCTCTAGTGGGAAAGTTGTGTACCCCCTGATTACGCGGATCTATGTACACAACACTACGTTTTACCAGCTATTTCATATAGAGAACGGTTAGACCTAAACCTATTGATTGACTACCCGACTAAGTAATATAGCACCACATGAAATCATAAGAAATCAGTTACTATTCGAAGGATATAATAAAATACTGTCAAACTTAAATCTTCCTGTACAGCAGAAGCTGATACAAAAAACAGCTTGAAATGGCAAAAAGGTGTAGAGGTGTTTCTCTGCAATCCATGAAAGAAATGGAAAACATTTTGGTGTAGAAGCAAAGTCAAGAAGAGAAGCCTGTTTGATGATCCAAACAAAACAATAGAGGGTTTTAACTGTTCGAGAAGAGCATGGACTACCCTAAACCGTATGAGCACAGGCATCGGAAGACGTAGGAAGATGACACACTATGTCTCTCGAATGACCCTCAGTGTGAGTGTGGACCCAACCAGTCGATGAACCATCTGATCGAGTACACTGTGCACGGATTTAGTCGTGGTCCTCAGGACATACATTGACAGTTCCATAGATTGGCTTGAACCTGAGGATATACAATGATAATTGCACTGAATGGCTTAAAAATAAGTCATATTGTGTAATATTTTATATTAAAAGTATGTAACACTGAATGTCTCTTATTTTATGGTGTAATCTGGTCCTTTGTTTTTAATAAACGCCTTGTAGGTTCCGAACAAATAAATTGATATATAAACAGCTGTTCTAAACAATCCAAGTCATTTTCTGTGGGATTAAGGTTGTGTTATTCAAAGAGCTATTGGAGCCCGCCAGGGTAGCCGAGAGCGCTAATGCGCTGCTTCCTGGACGCGGGTAGGCGCGCTGGCCCCGGATCGAATCTGCCTGGCGGATTAACGACGAAGGCCGCTAGGCCGGCCAGCCTGGCTGTGGTTTTTAGGCGCTTTTCCACATCCCGCTAGGTGATTACCAGGCTGGTCCCCACGTTCCGCCTTAGTTGCAACGTCGAAGACATTTGAAACACGTCTGCACTATTTCACGCTTTACGCTAGATGCAGACAATTGGGGTACGCTGATTCCATCCTGGGGGGTACGGGGTGGCGGCAGGAAGGGCATCCGGCCATCCCTAACACTAACCTTGCCAAATCAGTTGTAACCATGCCGACCCTGCGATCGCTGCAGCACTATGACATAAGCGAAAGAAAGAAAGAAAGAAATTTAATGGGCTATTGGAGGTGGGCTAGGGTATCCGAGTGTTTCTCAAACCAGAAACATGCGAGGGGCGTTCAACAAGTAAAGCAACACTTTTTTTTTCTTGACCAATTTCGGTTGAAAAAAAAAAAACAATGCAACGTCAGGACATGTACTGACGAAGGCAATCAAGTCGAAATAAGCTTGTATACTAAAATAAAATATCAAGCAGCAATCAGTATACCAGTTCTCTACATAATGTGGCATACTATATGCTGCAGATCATACAATGAAGAAACTTATTCCAGTTGACATTGTCAAAACTTCCTCCAGATCTCCGGATGCTATAAATGTAAGGTTCACTTTATTCAATCTAGGAGCGGTGGTCAGTAAGTAATGCAACACATTTTTTCTCGGCCAATTTCGGTTGAAAAAACGCAGAATTTGTTATGGGACATCGTGGAATCATGTTGCTTCAGCCCCTATAGTTTCGTGAAGTTCCAATATTAGAGGTGATCAACGGATCGCAATCAAGCACCTCGCTGCACAGCTGGATGTTTCTGTTGGCAATGCTGACACTCTCGTCCACAAGTTGGGTTAATCAAAGCTATGTGCCCGTTGGGTTCCTCGCCGCCCAACGGAAGACAATAAAGAGCAGCCATGGACCATCTGTGCGGAATTGCGTGCGCATTGCGGGGCTGATCGTGACAGGTTTATGTCGAACATCGTCAAAGGCGATGAAACACGGGTTCATCACTTCGAAGCGGAAACAAAACGACAGTCCATGACGTGGTGCCACACCAACTCTCATCCGAAGAAAAACTTCAGAGCTGCACCCTGAGCAGGTAAAGTCGTGGCGACGGTCTTCTGGGACTCTGAAGGGGTTATTCGGTTTGAGGTCCTCCTTCATGGTGCAGCGATCAACTCTAAAGTGTACTGTGTTACCCTCAGGAAACTGAGTGTTCATCGCCACAAAAATACGAACGAACTTCTCCTTATCTTTGACAACGCAAGAGCTCACACAAGTCTGTGCATCCGAGAGCAGCTCACAAAACATCGGACTGTTCTTCCTCATCCACTCTGCAGCCCTGACCTTTGCACCTTCCGAGTTCCGCCTGTTGGGCCCAATGAGGGAAACACTGAAACACTGCACGGGAAGCAGTATGTGGATGGTGGGGAGGTTACTAATGCAACAAGACGTTGGCTCCGGCGTTGACCAGTAGATTGACACCACGCGGGAATACAGACCCTCCAGAAAGGTAAGGCTGTCTTATTGGAAAAGGATTATGTTAAAAAATAGGTTTTGTAGCAAAAGAGTGGAGAATAATATGCCGTATTGGAACCCTGAATAGACCAACCTGCTGCATTACTTACTGAACGCCCTTCGTATGTATGTAGCCTTCTGATCATGGCTGTTATCATCTTAGAAGATGGCAGTGTGCACAGCATACTCATCATGAAAATATAGATTAAGGGGGACTACTCGTTCACCAACTATGCTGAAATTCATTTTCACAGTAATATGAATAAGCAGGGCCAAGTCAAGCCACAACTGCAGAACCACCTCTCGCCTGAATGTATCCTCCACACAATGCAGGTCAAACTCCTCTGTGGGCCATAGGAGCACTGAAAGTTCTTGTTCCAAAGGTAATGAATACCACACTTTGTAATGGTGTGAAACATGTCAGTTTATCAAAAGTTCCTTTACATGAGATTTTTCAATTATTCATCTTTTGTACATAGATCCCCCAAGCCTCTCTCCACGTAGCGGATAGGAGAAAGCCTCCCAGATATGGGTAGTACTGGAGAAAGGGAATAACCAGGTTGGATCAAATACTAACTTAGGCCTAAATCCATTAGTGTCTGCTCTAGAATCCAGTGGCTAGTGGTCAGCATCTTTCACAAAGATGGTACAGCTGCTACAGATATGTCTTGATCTCAACAAAGAAGTCTTCACTGTGATCTCCAACGGAGGTCACCACAACCACCTTCATCTTGAAAAAATAATGAAGGAATAGGAAAAATATCCACTACTCCAGGCCCCAGTAAATATACTGGATTTTCATGATCATCGAATTCTGGGGGGCGAGGAACATCTTAAAAAGGAGAAGAGTAGGATTTTATCGAAACCTCTTCGCAAATGCTGCATTGGCACACTTAACACAAACACGCTGGTCAAGGTACGCAAACTCAAACAGTTTACGGGTATGCTGGAAAAACTTCATATTAATATCCTTGCAATACGAGAGACGAGTTTCATAGACGAAAACCACTTCAACACGGAAAACTAAAGGATATATAAAGGAAAACCTGGTGTCAGAAGAGGAACACCAACGATGTTTGACACAGAATTTTCGGTTTACAAATCAGTCATAGACAACACCCTAGATTTCAATTCAGTGTCAGACTGAATCTCCACAATAACCTTCAAATTGTGAAAAGAAGATACACAATCATCAATCCATATGCACCGACAGACGATCACAACAGAAAGAAACCGCAAGAAGTCGAAGACCTTTGGGAAGACATGGAAGAAATAACAAATAAAATATCAGAAAGACATGTTAAATTGTATTACGAGGCTTCAATACACAACTAGGCAAGGAGATGAAGTGCAAGCAAATCACAGGCTCATACATAGCACACAAACGCACGAACTAGAATAGGTAACATCTCATACTTTACTGCCAAAATTTTAGCTCACAAATTATGTCAACCCAATTTTAAGAGCCAAGACGAAAACTCACTGCATGTAAAACTCCCAGAAATATACGTGTAGAATTACAAATAGATCACTTAACCGTGTTTTTGTTTGTGTTTGAATTCCTAAGGGACCAAACTGCTGAGGTCGTCGGTCCCTAGACTTACACACTACTTAAACTCACTTAACGCTAAGGACAACACTCACGCCCATGCCAGAAGGAGGACTCGAACCTCCGGCGGGAGGGGCCGCACGATTAATGACATGGTCTCTAACCGCGCGGCCACTCCGCGCCGCACACGTAACCGTAACAAATAAAAATACGAAAGAAATTCTGAATGTGAGAACACGCAAAGGATTGTCCGAATCCGACCATCACTTGCTACAAGTAAAAATTGGGCCACTCCCAAGAAAAAGAAAGACAACACAGAACAAATTTATAAGAACAGACCCACAATACTTGAAGATAAACAAATACAAAATTATTGACTGAAAACACTACAATAAAAGAAGTATTTCAAAAGAGGCCAAACTCAGGCACAACAGTACAGTTGTCCTGTCAGAAGCACTCTAGCCATCAGAAACGACCACAATTGGAGCATCAGGCATCACAGAGACAGAAAGAAATAGAACGTAAAATCCTCAAAAAAGTCGTTGATGCAGTACACAGAGATGTTACATGGATGAAGAGACCAACCAAAGGATTATATGAACGCACAGAGAGGCTCACAGACATGATCAGAAAACGAAGAGTAACATTGTATGCACACATACATGGAATGAACAACAATAGACTCACAAAGGGAATTTTTGATGTAGTAAACATTTCAATTAAAAAAAAAACATTTTTCAAGAAGTAGAAGAAGACCTAAAACAAGCACGGATAATTCAAATGACAAATTACAGAGACAAACTCAAAAACAAAACTGTTGTTGTTGTGGTCTTCAGTCCTGAGACTGATTTGATGCAGCTCTCCATGCTACTCTATCCTGTGCAAGCTTCTTCATCTCCCAGTACTTACTGCAGCCTACATCCTTCTGAATCTGCTTAGTGTATTCATCTCTTGGTCTCCCTCTACGATTTTTACCCTCCACGCTGCCCTCCAATGCTAAATTTGTAATCACTTGATGCCTTAGAACATGTCCTACCAACCGGTCCCTTCTTCTTGTCAAGTTGTGCCACAAACTCCTCTTCTCCCCAATTCTATTCAATACCTCTTCATTAGTTATGTGATCTACCCATCTAATCTTCAGCATTCTTCTGTAGCACCACATTTCGAAAGCTTCTATTCTCTTCTTGTCTAAACTATTTATCGTCCATGTTTCACTTCCATACATGGCTACACTCCATACAAATACTTTCAGAAACGACTTCCTGACACTTAAATCTATACTCGATGTTAACAAATTTCTCTTCTTCAGAAACGCTTTCCTTGCCATTGCCAGTCTACATTTTATATCCTCTCTACTTCGACCATCATCAGTTATTTTGCTACCCAAATAGCAAAACTCCTTTACTACTTCAAGTGTCTCATTTCCTAATCTAATACCCTCAACATCACCCGACTTAATTCGACTACATTCCATTATCCTCGTTTTGCCTTTGTTGATGTTCATCTCATATCCTCCCTTCAAGACACCATCCATTCCGTTCAACTGCTCTTCTAAGTCCTTTGCTGTCTCTGACAGAATTACGATATCATCGGCAAACCTCAAAGTTTTTATTTCTTCTCCATGGATTTTAATACCTACTCCGAACTTTTCTTTTGTTTCTTTGACTGCTTGCTCAATATACAGATTGAATAACATCGGGGAGAGGCTACAACCCTGTCTCACTCCATTCCGAACCACTGCTTCCTTTTCATGTCCCTACAAAACTACGAACACGAATTTTAAAGCAACAGAAAGGGGAAAAAACATGTAAAATATGGGTAGAGCAAAGGAAACAGGAACATAGCCAAAGAAGGAAGAGGTTTTGGGAAGATAAAAAGAAAAAAGAAACAAGAAAAATGAATAACTATGTAACATTCAAGTTAATCACAATCCTGGAGGCAAAATGTATAATAACACATATTCTGAGTAGAAGGAGTTGCCATTCAGAAATTCTTTTAAGTTGTTTTTAAATGCTGGCTGGCTATCTGACAGACTTTTTATACTACACTCCTGGAAATTGAAATAAGAACACCGTGAATTCATTGTCCCAGGAAGGGGAAACTTTATTGACACATTCCTGGGGTCAGATACATCACATGATCACACTGACAGAACCACAGGCACATAAACACAGGCAACAGAGCATGCACAATGTCGGCACTAGTACAGTGTATATCCACCTTTCGCAGCAATGCAGGCTGCTATTCTCCCATGGAGACGATCGTAGAGATGCTGGATGTAGTCCTGTGGAACGTCTTGCCATGCCACTTCCACCTGGCGCCTCAGTTGGACCAGCGTTCGTGCTGGACGTGCAGACCGCGTGAGACGACGCTTCATCCAGTCCCAAACATGCTCAATGGGGGACAGATCCGGAGATCTTGCTGGCCAGGGTAGTTGACTTACACCTTCTAGAGCACGTTGGGTGGCACGGGATACATGCGGACGTGCATTGTCCTGTTGGAACAGCAAGTTCCCTTGCCGGTCTAGGAATGGTAGAACGATGGGTTCGATGACGGTTTGGATGTACCGTGCACTATTCAGTGTCCCCTCGACGATCACCAGTGGTGTACGGCCAGTGTAGGAGATCGCTCCCCACACCATGATGCCGGGTGTTGGCCCTGTGTGCCTCGGTCGTATGCAGTCCTGATTGTGGCGCTCACCTGCACGGCGCCAAACACGCATACGACCATCATTGGCACCAAGACAGAAGCGACTCTCATCGCTGAAGACGACACGTCTCCATTCGTCCCTCCATTCACGCCTGTCGCGACACCACTGGAGGCGGGCTGCACGATGTTGGGGCGTGAGCGGAAGACGGCCTAACGGTGTGCGGGACCGTAGCCCAGCTTCATGGAGACGGTTGCGAATGGTCCTCGCCGATACCCCAGGAGCAACAGTGTCCCTAATTTGCTGGGAAGTGGCGGTGCGGTCCCCTACGGCACTGCGTAGGATCCTACGGTCTTGGCGTGTATCCGTGCGTCGCTGCGGTCCGGTCCCAGGTCGACGGGCACATGCACCTTCCGCCGACCACTGGCGACAACATCGATGTACTGTGGAGACCTCATGCCCCACGTGTTGAGCAATTCGGCGGTACGTCCACCCGGCCTCCCGCATGCCCACTATAGACCCTCGCTCAAAGTCCGTCAACTGCACATACGGTTCACGTTCACGCTGTCGCGGCATCCTACCAGTGTTACAGACTGCGATGGAGCTCCGTATGCCACGGCAAACTGGCTGATACTGACGGCGGCGGTGCACAAATGCTGCGCAGCTAGCGCCATTCGACGGCCAACACCGCGGTTCCTGGTGTGTCCGCTGTGCCGTGCGTGTGATCATTGCTTGTACAGCCCTCTCGCAGTGTCCGGAGCAAGTATGGTGGGTCTGACACAACGGTGTCAATGTGTTCTTTTTTCCATTTCCAGGAGTGTATTTGATAAGTGACCAAAAACTTTTCCAGTAGTATAATTCCCGCCTGTCTACATCTACATCTACATGGATACTCTGCAAATCATATTTAAGTGCCTGGCAGAGGGTTCATCGAACCATCTTCACAACAACTAATATTCCACTCTCGAACAGCGCGCAGAAAAACGAACTCCCTTATCTTTCCGTGCGAACTCTGATTTCCCTTATTTTATTATGATGATCGTTTTTCCCTATGTAGGTCGGCATCAACAAAATATTTTCTCATTCGGAGTAGAAAGATGGTGACTGAAATTTCGTGAGAAGATTCCGTCGCAACAAAAAACGCCTTTGTTTTAATGGTGTCCACCCCAATGTTGTATCATGTCCGTGTCAATCTCTCCCCAATTTCTCTATAATACAAAACGTGCTGCTCTTCTTTGAACTTTCTCGATGTACTCCGTCAATCCTACCTGATTCCAGACCGCGCAGCAGTACTCCAAAAGAGGACAGACAAGTGTAGTGTAGGCAGTCTCTTTAGTAGATCTGTTACATTTTCCAAATGTTCTGCCAGTAAAACGCAGTCTTTGGTTTGCCTTCCCCACAATATTTTCTATGTGTTCTTTCCAATGAGCCGGCCGTGGTGGCCGAGCGGTTCTATGCGCTGCAGTCTGGAACCGCGCGACCGCTACGGTCGCAGGTTCGAATCCTGCCTCGGGCATGGATGTGTGTGATGTCCTTAAGTTAGTTGGGTTTAAATAGTTCTAAGTTCTAGGGTACTGATGACCTCAGAAGTTAAGTCCCATAGTGCTCAGAGCCATTTGAACCATTTGAATCTTTCCAATGTAAATTTTTTGTAATTGTAATGCCTAGGTATTTAGTTGAATTTACGGCCTTTACTTTTGACTGATTTATCGTGTAACGGATTCCTTTTAGTTTTCATGTGGATGACCTAATACTTTTCATAATTTAGGGTCAACTGCCAATTTTCGCGCCATTCAGATATCTTTTCTAATTCGTTTTGCAATTTGTTTTGATCTTCTGATTAGTTTACTAGACGATAAACGACAGCATCATCCGCAAACAACCTAAGACGGCTGATCAGACTGTCTCTTAAATCTTTCATATAGATAAGGAACAGCAGAGAGCCTATGACACTAACTTGAGGAACTCCAGAAATCGCTTCTGTTTTACTCGATGACTTTCCGTCTATTACTACGAACTGTGACATCTCTGACAGGAAATCACGAATCCAGTCACATAACGGAGACGATATTCCATAAGCACGCAATTTTACTACAAGTACTTGTGTGGTACAGTGTCAAAAGATTTTTAAAAATCTAGAAATACGAAATCAATTTGAAATCCCTTGACAAAAGCGCTCAACACTTCGTGTGTGTAAGGAGCTACTTGTGTTTCACAAGAACGATGTTTTTTCTAAATCCGTGTTGACTGTGTGTCAACAGACCGTTATCTTCGAGGTAATTCTGTCCCGAAGTTAGATTTAACCTCGTGTTGTAGCTGTTTTCGAATTGAGATGGATTATTAATAGCAAATTTCATATATATATATATATATATATATATATATATATATATATATATATATATGTATGTATGTATGTGTATGTGTGTGTGTGTGTGTGTGTGTGTGTGTGTGTGTGTGTCTGTCAAGCTGCTGTGTATGTCCCTAGTTCTTTAAATAAATGGATGCAAGATGATCTTGAGTGAGCTCCAGCTGTTACTCTTATTACACGCTTTTGTGGAATGAATACTTTTTTTCTTAATTATGAAGCACCGCAAAATATGATGTCATTGGAAAGCAGTAAATGAAAATAGGGATAGTAAGCTAAATTACGTATAAGTTTATCACTAAAATTTGCAATAACCCTAACAGCATAAATACCTGAATTCAGACCTTTCAATAAGTCATCAATGCCTTTCTTCCGGTACAACCTCTCATCAATGCGCACCCGAGATTTGGAATTTCTGCCTTTGTTACAGACTTCTGTTGAAACTCTGTGTTTATTAATGATGTTATGGCATTTACTGTGCACAAGTGTATAAAGTGTGTTTTACTAAAATTTAATCACTCAATAATTTTCTGAAAGACATTATTTGCAATTTCCTCAGCGAATTTTGTTTGTTGGGTGTGATTATAACACTTGCATCATCAGCAAAAAGGGCTAGCTTTGCATCTTCCGGTACGTCCGTGGGTAGTATTGTCTCAATGCTGCATCGTCACAAGTATGATCCATACCATGTGTCACTGCGTCAAGAACTTTATGGCGACGATTTCCAGCATCAGGAAGTGTTTTGTGAAGGGGCATGTCAACAAATGCAAAACGACCCCCCACGTTCTTTGCCGATGTACGATTTTCCGATACGTCTACATTCACAAACCATGGTAGCGTTAACCAGCATAATACCCCATTACTGGCGGTAGATAATCCCCACTGGTTACGGCAAGTTGATTATCAATATCCTTGGACGGTCAACGTATGTTGTGGCATCATGGGGAACAGATTCATTGGTTCGTATTTTATCGACGCACATTGAATGGACGCAAATATTGTGCGTTTTTGGAACAAGAACTACCAGTACTACTGCAGGATGTTGCTCTGGACGTTCGACAACGTATGTTGTTTCAGCATAACGGTTGCCATGCGCATTAAGCAACTGAAGCACGGCCGGCCAGATTGGCCGAGCGGTTCTAGGCGCTACACTCTGGAGCCGCGCGACCGCTACGGTCGCAGGTTCGAATCCTGCCTCGGGCATGGATGTGTGTGTTGTCCTTAGGTTAGTTAGGTTTAAGTAGTTCTAAGTTCTAGGGGACTGATGACCTCAGCAGTTAAGTCCCATAGTGTTCAGAGCCATTTGAACCATTTTTTTAACTAAAGTACGGGATGTGTTAGACGTTATTTACAGTGGTCGGTGGATCGGCAGAGGTGGCTCTATTAATTGTCCCGCTAGGCCGCCGGATTTGACGCCACTGGACTTTTTCTATGTGCATATTTAAAATATGAGGTATACCAACAAGTGTCAACAGGCCTTGAAGACATGGTCGCCCGCATCAGAAACGCATGTGCTGATTCTCCTGCAGATATGCTTCTTTCCCATGTACGGTCATTTGAAAATGGAATCACGTAGTATGTTTAAGTTGGTGGTTTGAACACTTACTCTAATTGGAAAAGTTGAGCAGCCTTCGCCTCCAGCCACGGCCACAGTGTCGCGTCGAGTAGTCCCCTCTTCGATATGTCGGAGGAATACAACGTTGCGAATGGGACTTTCAATTATAAGCAATGAAATACCGGCCTGCGCTTCCCCCGCAGCATGGAGGGAAGGGGTCCCACTGGATATACAAGGGCCATTGAGTAGCATGTTGTAAATTACGATTGCGTATCCATTTCTATTCCTACGATTACAGCGCCATCTGTGGCGAAACGGAGAAAATGCTTCAGATAAAACGTATGTAGATTTTGCCGTAAAATCGTAATCTGTAATAAAAAATGGGGATTCCCATCGAAAATTTCTTACAAGGGAATCTCCCCATCGCACCCCCCTCAGATTTAGTTATAAGTAGGCACAGTGGATAGGCCTTGAAAAACTGAACACAGATCAATCGAGAAAACAGGAAGAAGTTGTGTGGAACTATGAAAAAAATAAGCAAAATATACAAACTGAGTAGTCCATGCGCAAGATCGGTAACATCAAGGAGAGTGTGAGCTCAGGAGCGCCGTGGTATCGTGGTTAGCCTGAGCAGCTCTGGAACAAGAGGTCCTTGGTTCAAGTCTTCCCTCGAGTGAAAAGCATACTTTCTTTATTTTCGCAAAGTTATGATCTGTCCGTTCGTTCATTGACGTCTCTGTTCACTGTGTCTGTGTTTTGCGACCGCACCGCAAAACCGTGCGATTAGTAGACGAAAGGACGTGCCTCTCCAATGGGGACCGAAAACATTTGATCGCAAGGTCATAGGTCAACCGATTCCTCCAAAGGAAAACACGTCTGATATATTCTATACGACACTGATGACGGCATGTGCGTCACATGACAGGAATATGTTGTCGACCCAACTAACTTGCATACTTGGCGAATGGGTAACAAGATTCTTCTACCTTGCCCGATTTAGGTTTTCTTGTGGATGTGATAATCACTCCTAAAAAAAGCGATGAAAACATAAGAGTTTGTCACATAAACTGCAACAAATGAATGCAACAGTTTCACAGTCGCACACTTTTCCCTGTGCTCTGTCAAAACATATGTTTTTAACGTTTTCAAATTTTTCCACGTGTAGACCGTCAAATCCTGCATATGTCCAAGAAAATCTGAACATGTCCTGGAATTTTGGAGAGCGAAGTTGATTATGTGTGAGTGCCTGACCTTTGATTATTGTCTGAAAATAAAAAATTGAAATTTTCACTCGAGGGAAGACTTGAACCAAGGACCTCTGGTTCCGCAACTGCTCACGCTAACCACGGGACTACGGCGCTCCTGAGCTCGGCCTATTCTTGATGTTGCCTATCTTGCGTATGGACTACTCAGTTTGTATATTTTGCTTATTTTTTTCATAGTTCCACACAACTTCTTCCTGTTTTCTTAACTGATCTCTGTTCAGTTATACAAGGCCTATCCACTGTGCCAACTTATTACTAAATCTGAGGGGGGTGCGATGGGGAGGTTCCCTTGTTAGTTGCCCGCCGTCACCCACGCACTAGGTGGGGTGGCGGATCGAGTGTGGTATCCTTCGATGTCCCCCTCCGAGAGAAAGAAATCGGAAGTATAACTTTCTTTGATCCGATGTGTAGTTTTCAACGTCTTCAGTTAAAATAAACATCCTTTATTTGGAAAAGATGCGAAAGCTATGGATTTCGATACACCAAAATGCTCTCAGATGGTGATTCAAAAGCTTTCAAATCACGTCCCCTTACTGAAGATTTATGGAAATAATCATGAAACACAAAAGGAAGAATTTATGAATCATGTTGCAAAAAGGTACTGAATGTATGTCTACACAAAATCTCTTGTATACAGTGTACATAGATGTGTACATGCGTCTCCTTATCTATTTCACATCCAATTTATTTTCAATATTTATATCGCGAAATATACTAATACTTTTTTTAGGGTCTATGCAGGCATGGCACAGACAGTGAAAAAACCTGCAGAATATTACAAAAAGCAATATATAGAGTCAGAAATTATATAAAGGTAGGTATAAAAATACTTTTCGATGTGATTAAGATTTTACAATTGCAATAGTGTCAGCTAATTTATTATTTACAGAATATGAAAGATGCAATATAAGCATCAATATGTCATTACGCTTCTACTGGCATTCTCGCTGCCCGAAAAGACAGTCATGACTGTATTTTTATCAGTCAGCATTGGCAAAAGAAATTGAGACTGGCCCTCATGATCCTAACATAAAAACATCAATAAATCAATTTTGTTTGGATAAAATACTACCTCTTTATACTCGCTTGATTGATGAATCACTACTAACAGGATGTGCCCGATGTCTACCACAAAATGCTAATGAGCGCTTACACAACGTTATATGGAACAGGTGCACCAAGGAGACGTATGACTCTGCAAAGAGAGTAAAAGTAGCGGCTTCTGTCAGTGTTTGTGAATATAATGTTGGGTCTCACAGATTCATTTCTGAGTTAATGACAAAATTAGGACTCAAATAGGCTTATCGAACAAAATAAGCATCAGAAAAAAGGAGAAAGTGGCGCTGCAGCAAGCTGAAGTGAAAAATTTGAAAAATGCAAAGAAGTTCGTCGAAAATTTGATTTTTCCGAACACCAGAGATAAGAAGCTATACTTGAACGTGTTGGTGTAAGCTACGGCGCTGCGCTGTTTTGATGTAATTGCGTATTATTCATACATATACGGTGCGCACGGGGTGTAATATATAAATTGAAAATAAAGGATACAATTTTCAAACGTATCAAGGTTTTTATAATTTATGTGCACTTTTCGTAGGTATATAGTGCTACAAAAGGTCACTGTACTTCAATTTCTTTGAAAAAATCAAAATGGTCGAATCGAAAAAATGTTTCTTCTCCGTCAGTTTTTAAAAAAAATTTGGCTCACAACATTTTTGTGAATTTATTCCTTGATAATCAACAACTCCACATAATGGGTTTGAAAAATGTTGATTTTTTTCAAAAATCTGAAACTCAAAAGTGATGACAAAATTCTGTTTAGCAAATTGAATTTACCCACTAAATTCAATATGCCAAGATGTGTTATGAAACAAATTTACAGCCCCCTGCGATTTTTTTACGACCGGGTTGAAATTTCGCCGGTACCTTTCCTTAACAATAGCACATTACGGTCTACCGGGAAAAATGGCCTGTTTCGGTGAACTGTTACATATGTGGCTGAGAGCCCCACTCATCTGTTGGAAACAAACTTTCAGTGCACTGTTGTAAATGCCAGCAACTCCACGGGTGGTTTTACTTTTGAAATTAGACGAAACTGATACCCGTCGGACCGCACTACATGCTTACACTCAGGTACCGTCTAGTTCGTGTATTGTTTGGCTCACTAAAGACGTCCAGCAGTGGCTTCCCTTCATAATTTTCGCTCGGAAACTGGTGGAGATCAACCTACATTCATTGACAGCACAGCAGCAACTACTGTCACTTTGAAACCGAACGTCATTGACAAAGTGTGGAAATCGTCTCTTGACACCATCGGTTAGGATCGTTTTGCGATACCTCCTTACATGGTTGCGAGTGGTACACCATTCCTCGTAGACAGGTTGGGCGCGCCGCGTTGATACACCGACAAATCGGACAACTCCACTCATTGTGCGCGCGTGAGCTCGTCCAAACACAGCTTCTTTCCGTCATTCTGTCACGTCTCCATCCCTACCCTTCTCAAATGGTTCAAATGGCTCTGAGCACTATGGCACGTAACTTCTGAGGTCATCAGTCCCCTAGAACTTAGAACTACTTAAACCTAACTAATCTGAGGACAGCACACAACACCCAGCCATCACGAGGCAGAGAAAATCCCTGACCCCGTCGGGAATCGAACCCGGGAACCCGGGCGTGGGAAGCGAGAACGCTACCGCACGACCACGAGATGCGGGCCTTACCCTTCTCACTGATCTGATTGTCTACTACCGGCTAGCCCATATACACCACTTCACTGACATGGCTTACGTCAGAAGTGGAGGAACGCATGACGGCCTCGTAGTACTTTTTTTTCAGTCATCAGTCTTCTGACTGGTTCAATGAGGCACTCCACGAATTCATCTCCTATGTCACTGTCTACATATCAGAGTAGCACTTCCACCCTACGTCCCCAATTATTTGCTGGATGTATTCCACCCTCTGTGTTTCCTTTCAGTTTTTACCCTTTACAGCTCCCTCTAGTACCACGGAAGTCATTTCCTGATATCTTAACTGATGTCCCACCACACTGTCCCTTCTTCTTGTCAGTGTTTTCCATGCATTCCTTTCCTCGTCGATTCTGCGGAGAACCTCCTCATTTCTTACCTCATCAGTCTACCTAATTTTCAACCTTCTTCTGTAGAACCACATCTGAAATACTTCGATTCTCTTCTGTCCCGGGTTTCCCACAGTCCTTGTTTCACTACCATACCATGTTGTCCTCCAAACGTACATTCTCAGAAATTTCTTCCGCAAATTAAGTTCTATGTTTGGTAGTAGTAGACTTCTCTTGGTCAGGAATGCCCTCTTTGCGCCAACAGTCATGGGTTATTTTACTGCCTAGTGTAGTGGGACGCGAAATTAAAGCGTCACCCATCCACCAGTGTCAGCCCAGTTATATATAAATTTAATTTCGAGTTTTGTTTATGTATTTCTGTAATCTTTGTAATTGTTGTGAATTATCTAAAGTTTTGTATTTATTTTTTATGTCTCATGTACGAAGAGGGCGGCGCAACGAACGGAGACGCATCTTCACTGCTGGCCACTATACGTCGCGGGTCGACAGCCAGAGAGCAACAGAAGATCCTGAAACCGAGTTGTTGCGTCGTGCTTCTAAAAACTGAAAAAATAAGATTTTGTAATTTTGTACAACAATTACGTCATAGAAAGTTTAATCACGTTGTAAATGTTCAGTCCTATCCTGTCAAGGCTCAGGTTCACGTCTATATGTAGGAAGATAATAAACTAGTGGATACTGCTAAAGTCCAAATACGTGTTCCGAGAATTTATTTATGAAGAATTATGTGAATGAATTGATTATTAATTTTGACAACGTTCATCGCGAGTTTGAATCTGGAAAGTTTATTCAATGTGGTTCTAATATTTGTTAAATCAGATAACTTGCATTAATATAATTTCTGAGAAGAAACAAAACGACATCTAAATTGAAAAAAAGTTTGCACAAACAAATTGGACTGTGTGACGTAATTTTGCGCATACGACTCAAATGATGATGTTTTACAGTTTCGTTCAAGAACCACTCAGAGACAATTTAAAAAGAATTTAAATAATTTTGAAGTGTGTTGTAACTGACGTAGGTGACGAAGTCTGCACATGGTCGTATGTCAAAAGAAAGTCATTTATACAAACTTACGTCGTTACACTACACTAGGCAGCAGAATTTCTTAACTTCTTCTGCTTCGTGACCATCAAGCATGATGTTAAGTTCCTCGCTGTTCTCATTTCTGCTGCTTCTCATTACTATCGTCTTTCTTCGATTTACTCTTGATCCATATTCTGTACTCATTATAATTGTTAATTCCATTCAAATCCTGTAATTCTTCTTCACTTTCACTGAGGACAGCAACGTCATCAGCGAATCTTATCACTGATATCTTTTCATGTTGAATTTTAATTTCATTCTTGAATCTTTCTTTGTTTCTTTGATGTACAGATTGACCAGTAGGGGCGAAAGACTACGTCCCTCTCTCACACCGTTTTTAATCCGAGCACTTGGTTCTTCGTTTCCCACGCTTATTATTCCCCCATGGTTGTTGTACATAGTGTACAGTATCCTTCTTTCCCTATATCTAACCCATAATTTGTCAGAATTTCGAACATATTGCACCAGTTTACATTGTCGAACGTTTTTTCCAAGTCGATGTGAAATGTGTCTCGAGTTTTCTTCAGTCTCGCTTCCATTATCAAACGCAACGTGAGAATTGCCGCTTTGCTGTCTTTACCTTTCCTACAGTCAAACTCAGTTTTATTTTCCATTCTTCTGTATCTTATTCTTGTCACCAACTTGGATGCATAAGCTGTTAACCTAATTCTGCAGTAATTCTCGCTCTTGTCGCCTCTTGATACCTACGGAATTGTGTAAATGATATTTCTCCGAAAGTCTGGCGCTATATCGCCAGTCACATACATTCCACACGCCAGCATGAGTAGTCCTTTTCTTGCCACTTCCCCCAATGATTTCAGAAGTTCCGACGGTATGTTATCTATCTCTTCTTCCCTTATTTGATCTTATCCTCGCGATACCAAGGTGGGTCACTTTGTGCCCACCTTTTCAGAATATCTTAATGTAGTCTGGTACCATATATTTTTAAATTTTGAAAAAACAGTTATTGTTTTAATGATTTCTAATATTATATTCCGTAACTGATCTAAATTTTTCTGTAAAACTTAACCCAAAAATTTAAGTTATAGTAGTGGATGTGACATTTTACAACAGATGTCATATTCATATTTTCAGGTTCAGGGCCCTTTTGCACCATAATTAGCAAAATTCGTACTTTTTTAAATTTTTTGTCATCGCCATAAAGTATCCCTACATTCACTGTAAACATTACGGAAATATCGCTGATGTTGTTAAGATTGTAGTAAAAGATAGTTTCAGCTTCTGTACGCTTTTTACGCATCAGTACCTATTTAAAAACTACGTTGTTTATAAAAGTTAAACACAAATAACGAAATTTATTTTTTTTAAGTTTTTTTGTTGGTGGGCACAAAGTATCCGCTCCCCTCCCCCCTCCCCCCTCCCCCATGGTACTATGCATTATCGAAAATGTGTTGGTATTGCTAGGGTTAAGTCATTGAAAGCTCTTTTAAGTTCTGATTCTAATACTGGATCCTCTACCCCTTCTCTGTCGACTCCTGTTTCTTCCAGTTCTACAGCACCACAAAGCGATCAGTGCTGAAAAGTGGCTGACATTAGTCTTGTCAGGTGGACATACTTTCCTATGGCAAAGCTAACTGCTGTAACCGACTCCGATAGCGACATGGAACTATCGT
Source organism: Schistocerca cancellata (assembly GCF_023864275.1). Lineage (NCBI taxonomy): Eukaryota > Metazoa > Arthropoda > Insecta > Orthoptera > Acrididae > Schistocerca > Schistocerca cancellata. The sequence continues at coordinate 1,094,282,268 of NC_064627.1, forward strand.
AGCTGCCAGAGATCGACCATTAGCTGGAGCCGTCACCACCAGTGGCGCCACCATCTGCGAGCAGCGCTCTTGATGATGATGATGTTTGGTTTGTGGGGCGCTCAACTGCGTGGTTATCAGCGCCCGTACAATTATCCAATCTTCGCTCAGTCCAATTTCGCCACTTTCCTCGATGATGATGAAATGATGAGGACAACACAAACACCCAGTCATCTCGAGGCAGGTGAAAATCCCTGACCCCGCCGGGAATCGAACCCGGGACCCCGTGCTCGGGAAGCGAGAACGCTACCACGAGACCACGAGCGGCGGACAAGCAGCGCTCTTGTAAGTAGCCACACCCCCAGACCACACGACACGTCACGTGGTAGGACCCCGTGACCACGGACTGTCTCCACTGAGGTGACAAAAGTCATGGGATAGCGCTATGCACACATACAGATGGCGGTAGCATCGTGTACACAATGCACTAAAGGGCAGTGCATTGCCAGAGTTTTGTGTACCCTTCAAACCCACCTCCACCAGTTCACTGCCTGGTGCAACCAGTGGCTCCTTCGCAGCCACCCTTCCAAGATACAGGCAATCATCGTAGGTCACACCACCCACTCCTTCCAACTCTACGATTTTTACCTTACCATTTATGGTCGCCTATCCACCTCACTCCTACCTTAAAATACCTTGGCCTTATCCTTGACTGCCGGCCGGTGTGGCCGTTTGGTTCTAGACGCTTCAGTCTGGAACCGCATGACCGCTACGGTCGCAGGTTCGAATCCTGCCTTGGGGATGGATGTGTGTCATGTGCTTAGGTTAGTTAGGTTTAAGTAGTTCTAAGTTCTAGGGGACTGATGACCACAGATGTTAAGTTCCATAGTGCTCAGAGCCATTTGAACCATTTTCACCCTTGACTGTCCTCTCACCTGGACTCCCCATCTCCTTCGATGCAACACAAAGCCCACAATAGACGCTGCCTCCTGAAACTCCTCTGACTGCCCAGAAATGGGGACTGCATCCTTCCACCATCCTTCACACCTATAAATCCTTGATCTATCCCATCCTTTATTATGCCAGCATCACCTCGATTTCCACCCCACCCAGATTCTATAAAGCCCTCCAAATCGTCGAATGCCATGCACTCTGCTTCACTTTCTGTATCTACCTCCCAACCCCCACAAAGTTCCTCTATGACCTCATCCCCTTCTTACATCTTCTCCGTTTCCTTGAACACATCTCCACCCTGTACATCATTCGCAATTCCCCCCATCCGCTGGTGTCTCCTATCCTTTCTACCCCCAGCCCATTTCTGCACCTTTATCATTGTATCCACACCCTCCATCTCCTTTACCAACGTACCTACCAGCGCCTACCCCTCCTAGATGATGAGCTTCACCCTGATATCAATCCCTTCTATAACCCACCATCCTCCTCCCTCCTCAGGGCTCCCTCTCTCCTCCTTTTCCATTCCCCTGAGCGGTTTTTTCCTCTCTCCTATGGCCCCCCCCTTTCCAGTCCACCCCTTCTGCATCTCTGTAGTCCATCCTGACTTGCCTTCCCTCTCCCGCTCCCACCCCGCCCGTCTCCTGCCCCTTGGTGGGCCCCTGACCCCTTTGCTTAACCTCCTAGCCCCCCTCCAGCGCCCCCCCCCCCATTGTCCCCTCCTGTTCCCTCTTTTCCCTCCTCTTAGCCCTCCCCTCCCTTGAAAGGCCCCTCCCAGCAGTTTTTCTTCTTTGCTGTGAGTGCTCTATCTCGTGCAGTTGTTTTAAAGTGTCACCATTCTGGTGTGTTTTAATACTGTGGCCAACTTTTAACTTGTGCATGTGACTTCAGTGTATTTTACATGCTACGCAAATCGCCAACTGTGTTTTTTATCTTTATGTGGACTTTTTTTAACTGTCCCACAATGAATGTCTCCTTGAAAGTGTATATTTTAACCCCCATTGTCTCCCCTTATTATGTTCTAATATACCCCTTTTTGTCGCCTTTTATATCGTTTTCATCTTTTTATTAACTGTATCATTCAGCTGAAGAGTGGCAGATTGTGCAGCTGCCAGCCCTCCCGCACCCATATGGGGATGGGGAAAGAAATCACAATAGAGGAAAAAAAAGTGGAGCTGTCATTTGTACTCAAGTGGTTCATGTGAAGAAGTTCCCAACATGATTTATGGCCACATGACGGGAATTAACAGACTTTGAAAGTGGAGTGGTGGCTGAAGGTAGATGCATGGGATAGTCCGTTTTGCAAATGGTTAGGGAATTCAATATTACGGGATCCTCATTGTAAAGAGTTTGCCGAAAAAATCACATTTTAGGCATTACCTCTCACCACGGACAATGCAGTGGCGACTCCCTTCACTTAACGACCGAGAGCAGCGGCGTTTGCGTAGAGTTGTCAGTGGTAACAGTCAAGCAAGATAGCGTGAAAGAAACTGCAGAAATCAGTGTGGTACTTGCGACGAACGTATCCGTTACGACAGTGCGGCGAAATTCGGCGTTAATGGGCTATGATAGCAGACGACCGTCGCGAGTGCCTGCGGCGACAGCACGACATCGCCTGCAGCGCCTGTCTTTGGCTTGTGACCATATCGGTTCGACCCTAGACGACTGGAAAACCGTGGCCCGGTTAGATGAGTGTCGATTTCAGTTCGTAAGAACTGATGGTCAGGTTCGAGTGTGGCGCAGACCTCCACAAAGCCGTGGACCCAAGTTGTCAACGAGGCACTGTGCAAGGTGGTGGCTCGATAATGGTATGGGTTCTGTTTACGTGGAAAGGACCCGGTCCTCTGGTCCAAATGGCGACCATTTACAGCCATTCATTGGCTTGATGTTCCCAAACAACGATTGAAGTTTTATGGATGACAATGTGCCGTGTCACTGGAACGCAGTTGTTCGCAATTTGTTTGAAGAACATTCCAGACAGTTCGATCGAATGAGTTGTCCACCCAGATCACCCGACGTGAATCCGATAGAACATGTATGGGACATAATCGTGAGGTCAGTTAGTGCGCGAGATCCACGGTTGGCAACACTTTCGCAATTGTGGGCGGCTATAGAGGGAGCATGGCTCAGTATTTCTGCAGGAGACTTCCAACGACTTGTTGAGTCCATGTCACATCGAGTTCCTGCGCTACGCCGGGCAGAACTACGTCCGACACGATGTTAGGAGGTATCCCTTGACTTCCGTCTACTCAATGTACACTCCTGGAAATGGAAAAAAGAACACATTGACACCGGTGTGTCAGACCCACCATACTTGCTCCGGACACTGCGAGAGGGCTGTACAAGCAATGATCACGCGCACGGCACAGCGGACACACCAGGAACCGCGGTGTTGGCCGTCGAATGGCGCTAGCTGCGCAGCATTTGTGCACCGCCGCCGTCAGTGTCAGGCAGTTTGCCGTGGCATACGGAGCTCCATCGCAGTCTTTAATACTGGTAGCATGCCGCGACAGCTTGGACGTGAACCGTATGTGCAGTTGACGGACTTTGAGCGAGGGCGTATAGTGGGCATGCGGGAGGCCGGGTGGACGTACCGCCGAATTGCTCAACACGTGGGGCGTGAGGTCTCCACAGTACATCGATGTTGTCGCCAGTGGTCCGCGGAAGGTGCACGTGCCCGTCGACCTGGGACCGGACCGCAGCGACGCACGGATGCACGCCAAGACCGTAGGATCCTACGCAGTGCCGTAGGGGACCGCACCGCCACTTCCCAGCAAATTAGGGACACTGTTGCTCCTGGGGTATCGGCGAGGACCATTCGCAACCGTCTCCATGAAGCTGGGCTACGGTCCCGCACACCGTTAGGCCGTCTTCCGCTCACGCCCCAACATCGTGCAGCCCGCCTCCAGTGGTGTCGGGACAGGCGTGAATGGAGGGACGAATGGAGACGTGTCGTCTTCAGCGATGAGAGTCGCTTCTGCCTTGGTGCCAATGATGGTCGTATGCGTGTTTGGCGCCGTGCAGGTGAGCGCCACAATCAGGACTGCATACGACCGAGGCACACAGGGCCAACACCCGGCATCATGGTGTGCGGAGCGATCTCCTACACGGGCCGTACACCACTCGTGATCGTCGAGGGGACACTGAATAGTTCACGGTACATCCAAACCGTCATCGAACCCATCGTTCTACCATTCCTAGACCGGCAAGGGAACTTGCTGTTCCAACAGGACAATGCACGTCCGCATGTACCCCGTGCCACCCAACGTGCTCTAGAAGGTGTAAGTCAACTACCCTGGCCAGCAATATCTCCGGATCTGTCCCCCGTTGAGCATGTTTGGGACTGGATGAAGCGTCGTCTCACGCGGTCTGCACGTCCAGCACGAACGCTGGTCCAACTGAGGCGCCAGGTGGAAATGGCATGGCAAGCCGTTCTACAGGACTACATCCAGCATCTCTACGATGGTCTCCATGGGAGAATAGCAGCCTGCATTGCTGCGAAAGGTGGATATACACTGTACTAGTGCCGACATTGTGCATGCTCTGTTGCCTGTGTCTATGTGCCTGTGATTCTGTCAGTGTGATCATGTGATGTATCTGACCCCAGGAATGTGTCAATAAAGTTTCCCCTTCCTGAGACAATGAATTCACGGTGTTCTTATTTCAATTTCCAGGAGTGTATAACTGAGCTCCCACAGCTCGGAGCGACCATTCTCTCCTGCGGCCACTTACCTGGAACATTCAATTAGCCTTTTGCTATCCGTCGGCAACTTTGGCTTCAACTCTGAACATTGTATGGGCTGTGTTTCCGGCTGGCTGCATTCTGTTTGTCTTAGGCTGAAGTTACAGGTGTCTAAATGTCTGGATCTGCTGTGTGTCTGTATTTCGTTCAATACATTCTGCTCATAAGTGCAAGCTTCAACATTAATTATGTTAGCTAAAACTAAAACTAAACTTAACTCCTCCCGAACAGGCCATGAAGGCCCAAAGGTACTGACCGGCCGCCGTGTCATCCTCAGCCCACAGGCGTCACTGGATGCGGATATGGAGGGGCACGTGGTCAGCACACCGCTCTCCCGGCCGTATGTCAGTTTCCCAGACCGGAATTATGTTAGCTACTTGATGGAAATTTGCCGACAAACAGGGTGCGGCATGAAATCGGGAATGGCAAATCGCCCACGGACACAGAACTAAAATCTGGTGTCGCCAAAGGGAGGACCGTTGCTGCTCATGTCATCCATCAATAACATAGTGGATAAGGCCAGTCACAGTCTCAGGCTTTTCGTAGATGATGCAGTTTTCCGTGAGGAAATTGTGTCCAGTAAAACCTACATTAAAATTCGGTCAGTTTTCCGCAGATATCGGCTTGCTGCTAAGGGCGGTAACTTGCTCTTAATGCGGGGAAATACAAAATCGTGACGCTAGAAAGTTGTGGTGAAATGCAGGAAGTTCTGCAGAGAATTGGTCGGCAATTGACCATCAACGTAAACAAATGTAACGTACTGCTAATGCTTACACAGAAACACCCCGCAGTGTATGATTATAGAATTGCAGAAAAATCAGTGGAAGCACCTACTGCCCTAACAGTGTAGGAGTAGCCGTACGGGGCGGTTTGAGATAGCACGACCACATAAAATTAATCGTGGATAAAGCGGATAGCAAACTGAGATTCATTGGAAAAATGCTCTGGAAATATAGTCCATCAACAAAGGAAGATCACTCGTTTGACCAATGTATGAATGTTGTTCGTCAGTCTAGAATCCGTACCAGATAGAATTGATAAAGAAAATAGAGCAGATTTGTTTGTTGTTGTTGTTGTTGTGGTCTTCAGTTCAAAGACTGGTTTGATGCAACTCTCCATGCTACTCTATTCTGTGTAAGCCTCTTCATCTCCGAATAACTACTGCAGCCGGCCGGAGTGGCCGTGCGGTTCTAGGCGCTGCAGTCTGGAGCCGAGCGACCGCAACGGTCGCAGGTTCGAATCCTGCCTCGGGCGTGGATGTGTGTGAAGTCTTTAGGTTAGTTAGGTTTAATTAGTTCTAAGTTCTAGGCGACTGATAGCCTCAGAAGTTAAGTCGCATAGTGCTCAGAGCAATTTTTGAACTACTGCAAGCTACATCCTTCTGAATCTGCTTAGTGTATTCATCTCTTGGTCTCCATCTACGATTTTTACCCCATACGTTTCCCTCCAGTACTAAATTGATAATCACTTGATGCCTCAGAACGTGTCCTACCAACCGATCCCTTCTTCTAGTCAAGTTGTGTCACAAATTCTCTTCTTCCCAATTCTAGTCAGTACCTCCTCATTAGTTACGTGATGTACCCATCTAATCAGACTCGTTTAGTAAGCGCAAAAGCATCAGGGACATGCGAGATGCTCAGTCAGCTCCAGTAGCAGGCACGGCAAGAGAGGGGCGTTTAACTGTTGAAATTGAGAGAGCGTACGTTCCTAGAAGAGCTAGCCAGTACAATGCTTCCCCCTACGTATATCTCTCGAAAAGACCTTGACAATAGATTTGAGATATCCGAACCTGCACAAAGGCTTTTCACGAATCGTTGTTCCCGTGAACCATTCCCGAAAGGGAGAAGCGACACTGGTACACAAAGTACCCTTCGCCACACACCCCTAAGGTAGCTTGCGGAATGTAGATGTAGATGTACATCAAACTTAAAAGCATGGTATTCCTTGACTACAGGATCCATGCGTCACAACTGGTCTCAAACATGTCATAGACCTACACTGTACAACGGAATTAAAGGATCACTCTTTCGGATCACAGTTATCGTCTTCCATTCCGATGCATAGCTCTGAAATCTGGCTCAAAGGTGTGTACAGCCTTCCTCTACAATGGTGCAAAACCGTGGCGCCTTGCGACGTCACTCTTGAGCCCGAAGACGCTTGAAAAACCAAGGTGTCGACACATGTGGAACAAAAGTCAGAGTTCAGTATACGACATGTAAGGTCGGTTAGCCCGCCCGGTTGGCTCTGCGGTCTAACGCACGGCTTTCCGAGCGGGAAGGAGCGCCTGGTCCCCGGCACTAATCCGTCCGGCGGATTTGTGTCGAGGTCCGGTGAACCGGCCAGTCTGTGGATGGTTTTTAGGCGGTTTTCCATCTGCCTCGGCGAATGCGGGCTGGTTCCCCTTATTCCGCCTCAGTTATACTATGTCGGCGATTGCTGTGCAAACAAGTTCTCCACGTACGCGTACACCAGCATTACTCTACCACGCAAACATAGGTGTTACACTCGTCTGGTGTGAGGCGTTCCCTGGGGGTGGGAGGGGGGGGGGGTCCACCGGATGCCGAACCGCACAATAACCCTGGGTTCGATGTGGGGCGGCGGATGGGTGAAGTAGACTGCGGTAGTCGTCGTGGGGTTGTGGACCACTGCGGCTGCGGCGGGGATGGAACCTCTCCATCGTTTCTAGGTCCCTGGTTAACATACAATACAATACATACAAGGTCGGTTAATGATATGACATTGGTATCAAATATCACCACAATTCTACCCAACGGCACCGCAGAAGCGCCTCACGATGCGAAGGTCGTCACAGTCCCTCTTGCCGGCCGCGGTGGCCGAGCGGTTATAGGCTCTACAGTCTGGAACCGCGCGACCGCTACGTTCGTAGGTTCGAATCCTGCCTCGGGCATGGATGTGTGTGATGTCCTTAGGTTAGTTAGGTTTAAGTAGTTCTAAGTTCTAGGGGATTGATGACCTCAGATGTTAAGTCCCATAGTTCCCAGAGCCATTTTTGAACAGTCCCTCTTTCTCACATTTCATCCCTTCTTTTGGCGCCTCTCCGATGGAGGTCAGAGCCGCGACACCCACCGTTGAAAAGACGAGATTTTCTTATGGGTGATCGAGATAAACATTTCAGACACACCGATGCTCAGAATCGACACGAAAAGGCCTTAGACGGTGGCATAAAGGGTGTCAATGAAACCACTCCTTTCCTTTGGGCGCTGATGACCAAACACTTCACGGTCGAATACAGTGGTTCGTTGAGCGATGATCGACAGAGCGACTTTGATAACGCTTGACACCACTGCCACCTATCGGGCGTTTCAACACCACTCCAAGGACATCGCCGGGTTGCATCATCATTAAACGTGATCGCACGCCTTTGGAGCGCAGCGCGACCGTAATTGTACCTGCACGATCTTTCCTCGAGATATTTGTTGGAGGGAGCAGTACATTGGTTGGCTCTTCTGAGAACGTAGGTTCTAGGAATCTGGACCGTAAAACACTCTGTGGTAAAATACTCTGTGATCCACGAAACCTCTCTTACAGAGTCAGCCACTGGAGTTGCAGTGACACTGTCGCTGCTCTTCTTTTGATCTTCACTGTTTCCTCTATGAATTCTGTCTGGTGCGGATGCCAAATACAGGAGTAATGTTCAAGTATCGGTCGAATGAGGGATTTCTTACCTACCCCCTTCGCTTTTACACTACACTTATTGAGGATTCCCTCAATTATGATCAGCCTTGCATGTGATTTCCCTTCGATTGGTTTTATTTCGTCGTATCATTTTAAGTCGCTTCGTGCGCATACTCCCAGATATTTAACCGATGCGATTGGCCCCGGTGGCTATTCTGCGTTCGATTAATCAAATAATAACGGGCCATTTTTCCTATTCATGAGCAACACGTAGCGTGTGTGTTTATGTTGAGGGTCATCTGCCAATCCTAGAACCGAGCGTCTATCCTCCGCGAGTCTTCCTGCATTTCGCCACAATTTTTCTGTACTTCGACTTCTTCGTATACAACATCATCCGCGAACGGCCTCATGAGGCTTCCGATGTTTGGTTTGGGTGCGCTCAATTGCGTGGTCATCAGCGCCCGTACAAAGTCCCAATTTTTACACAATCCAATTTTTTTTTATACAGCCCATTCTAGCCACTATTACGAATGATGATGATGATGATGATGATGATGATGGTGACGACGACGACGATGATGATGATGATGATGTCAACACAAACACCCAGTCCTCGGGCACAGAAAATCCCCAACTCAGCCAAGAATCGAACCCGGGACCCCGTGATTCAGAGGCAGCAGCGCTAGCAACTAGACCACGACCTGCGGACATGAGGTTTCTGACATCATCCACGAGGTGGTATATATACACTAGTGTGCATGCAAGTAACTTTCGCGTTATGTGTTACCGGCAACTAACATAGCTCGATGAAACATGGACAATACATAAAAAGAACTGCTACAGTACAGAACAGAATGTAAAGGCGCAATGAGACGAAGAGAAATGGCACTTTTATTCGAAGACAAGAATTACTGAGATGATGATGTTTGATTTGTGGGGCGCTCAACTGCGTGGTTATCAGCGCCCGTACAATTACCCAATCTTTGCTCAGTCCAATTTCGCCACTTTCCTGGATGATGATGAAATGATGAGGACAACGCAAACACCCAGTATTCTCGAGGCAGGTGAAAATCCCTGACCCCGCCGGGAATCGAACCCGGGACCCCGTGCTCGAGAAGCGAGAACGCTACCGCGAGACCACGAGCGGCGGACTCACACAATAATTACTGTGGAGTTACCAGCATTCACGATGACCCCCTAGATATTTCAAAAAGCTGGACATGGTTCTCAATCACAATGGACTGCAATACTTCTTCTGCAACGTGCTCCTATGCTGACCACAAGGTTGGTTCTTCTGGTAGCGCGTGTAGTTCCTCCAACAGTCGGGTTGACAAACCCTGGATGGTCTTTGATGCATGCGGACGTGCTCCAACGCATCCCACACGTAATCGACGGAGTTTAAGTTGGCGGTACGTGCGCGCCTGTCCAGTCGCCGAATATCCTCTCGTTCCTATAGCTCCTCAACCTGCGCATAGTCATCCAAGATGTACCCCTCAAAAGTCGGACATGGCGAACGAATACAGTGTCACAGTAACGTTCGTTGGTGAGGGTACCGTGTTCAGAGATTTGGAGGTCAGTATAATCTTGCGACACTATGGCTACCTACACAGTAACACCTAGACCAGCAAAATGATTATGTTTGACAATGTTCCTGGGCGTATTAAGCGTTCCCAGTTCTCGCCGTATGAGGATACGATACGTGCAGCACTGTCGACCATGATCATTTTTTTGGTGCAAGTGTTATGGTGTGCTGAAGCGTAATTTTACATCAGTGAGCTGGTCTCCAAAACTTTGAACACAGTACACTCACTCGTTTGCATTTCTTCAGGGATGCATTGGGGCTTCGTTCATTCTTATGGACGGCAATCCGCGACCACATGGAGCCGAGTGATTTCCTGCGAGGAAATTCACAGTTATTAGTAACTGACGGATAGTCATCGTGTAAAACAGAGAGATATCTTGCTTTCCTCCAGTGAAATGTTATAAGCCCTTTCCTGTTTAGGAGACAATCTGAGCAGCCCTCTTAGACTGCTTGCAGATGATACTGTCGTTTGTCGTCTAGTACAGTCACGAGAAGATGAAAACCAACGGCAAAACGATTTACACAAGATATCTGTATGGTGCGAAAAGTGGCAACTGACGCTAAATAATGAAAAGTTTGAGATCATTCGCATGTGTACTAAAAGGCATCAGTAAACTTTTGTTTACACAATAAATGGTTCAAATGGCTCTAAGCACTATGGGACTTAACATCTGAGGTCATCAGTCCCCTGGACTTAGATCTAGTTGAACCTAACTAACCTAAGGACATCACACACATCCATGCCCGAGGCAAGATTCGCCCCTGCGACCGTAGCAGCCGCTTGGTTCCGGACTGAAGCGCCTTACACAATAAATCTCACAAATGTAAAGGCCTCAATTCGGCTAAATACCTAGGAATTGCGATTACGGACACCTTGAATCAGAACGATCACATAGATAATGGTGTGGGGAAAGCAAACCAAAGACTGCGTTTTATTGGCAGAAAGCTTAGAAGATGCAAAAGGTCTACTAAAGGCACTGTCTACACTACGCTTGCCCGGCCTCTGCTGGAGTAAAGCTGTGTGGTGTGGGATCTGCATCAGGAAGGGTCGACAGAGGCCACGGAAAAAGTTGGAAAAAGGGCACCTCGTTTTGTACTATCGCGAAATAGGGGATAGGGTGTCACGCGTACGATACGGCAGTTGGGGTGGCATTCCTTGTTGCTGCGAGAAATTTCAGTCACCAACGTTCTCCTCCCAACGCGAAAATATTTTGTTGACACCCTCCTTCATTGGCAGAAGTGACCATTGCAATAAAATAAGAGAAATCAGTGCTCGGACGGCAAGATTTAAGTGTTCGTTTTCCCCAAGCGTTGTTAGAGGGTTGATCGGTGGTCAAATAGTGTGGAAATTGTTTAATGAACCCTCTGCCAGGCACTTAAGTGTGAAATGCAGAGCCTGCAGTAGTGGCTGAGCGGTTCTAGGCGCTACAATCTGGAGTCGCGCGACCGCTACGGTCGCAGGTTCGAATCCTGCCTCGGGCATGGATGTGTGTGATGTCCTTAGGTTAGTTAGGTTTAAGTAGTTCTAAATTCTAGGGAACTGATGACCTCAGAAGTTAAGTCCCATGGTGCTCAGAGCCATTTTTTTGAATTGCAGACTAGTTATGTAGATGTAGGTGTGGAACAGCGCGGGTTGCCGAGCTCTTGGAACGATTGGATATTCGGTGAAAGGACTGAGCTGCCCATTTCCCCGATTGAAATTCCATCGGTCACGTGTGGGAACGTGTTGCCGCACGTCTGCATGCGCCAACGACCATTCACCAGTTGTTGACCGGTCTGGTGTACAAACGGAATGTCCCACGACAAGAACTCCTTGTGGACAGCATGGGAGCACGTTGCTTTGCCGTCGGCGTTGATGACCCACCCAATTAGGAACCATGTCCCGCCTCTTGGAATGTCCAGAGGAGCATCATCAACGATAGTGACTCAAGTGCAATTATTGTCCTTGAGTAAAAGTGTCATTTCTGTTCGCCTTACTGCGTATTGATTCCATCACCTTCTTGTCTATTCTGTAATAGTCCTTTCTATGTACTGACCATGTTTCATCGAGTTATGTTTCTTGACAGTGACAGATAACGTGAAATTACTTTAGAATTATATTAATACCTTCAGCTGCTAACGGGCGTTGATACAGGGTGTTTCAAAAATGACCGGTATATTTGAAACGGCAATAAAAACTAAACGAGCAGCGATAGAAATACACCGTTTGTTGCAATACGCTTGGGACAACAGTACATTTTCAGGCAGACAAACTTTCTAAATTACAGTAGTTACAATTTTCAACAACAGATGGCGCTGCGGTCTGGGAAACTCTATAGTACGATATTTTCCACATATCCACTATGCGTAGCAATAATATGGCGTAGTCTCTGAATGAAATTACCCGAAACCTTTGACAACGTGTCTGGCGGAATGGCTTCACATGCAGATGAGATGTACTGCTTCAGCTGTTCAATTGTTTCTGGATTCTGGCGGTACACCTGGTCTTTCAAGTGTCCCCACAGAAAGAAGTCACAGGGGTTCATGTCTGGCGAATAGGGAGGCCAATCCACGCCGCCTCCTGTATGTTTCGGATAGCCCAAAGCAATCACACGATCATCGAAATATTCATTCAGGAAATTAAAGACGTCGGCCGTGCGATGTGGCCGGGCACCATCTTGCATAAACCACGAGGTGTTCGCAGTGTCGTCTAAGGCAGTTTGTACCGCCACAAATTCACGAAGAATGTCCAGATAGCGTGATGCAGTAATCGTTTCGGATCTGAAAAATGGGCCAATGATTCCTTTGGAAGAAATGGCGGCCCAGACCAGTACTTTTTGAGGATGCAGGGACGATGGGACTGCAACATGGGGCTTTTCGGTTCCCCATATGCGCCAGTTCTGTTTATTGACGAAGCCGTCCAGGTAAAAATAAGCTTCGTCAGTAAACCAAATGCTGCCCACATGCATATCGCCGTCATCAATCCTGTGCACTATATCGTTAGCGAATGTCTCTCGTGCAGCAATGGTAGCGGCGCTGAGGGGTTGCCGCATTTGAATTTTGTATGGATAGAGGTGTAAACTCTGGCGCATGAGACGATACGTGGACGTTGGCGTCATTTGGACCGCAGCTGCAACACGGCGAACGGAAACCCGAGGCCGCTGTCGGATCACCTGCTGCACTAGCTGCGCGTTGCCCTCTGTGGTTGCCGTACGCGGTCGCCCTACCTTTCCAGCACGTTCATCCGTCACGTTCCCAGTCCGTTGAAATTTTTCAAACAGATCCTTTATTGTATCGCTTTTCGGTCCTTTGGTTACATTAAACCTCCGTTGAAAACTTCGTCTTGTTGCAACAACACTGTGTTCTAGGCGGTGGAATTCCAACACTAGAAAAATCCTCTGTTCTAAGGAATAAACCATGTTGTCTACAGCACACTTGCACGTTGTGAACAGCACACGCTTACAGCAGAAAGACGACGTACAGAATGGCGCACCCACAGACTGCGTTGTCTTCTATATCATTCACATCACTTGCAGCGCCATCTTTTGTTGAAAATTGTAACTACTGTAATTTCGAAAGTTTGTCCGCCTGAAAATGTACTGTTGTCCCAAGCATATTGCAACAAACGGTGTATTTCTATCGCTGCTCGTTTAGTTTTTATTGCCGTTTCAAATATACCGGTCATTTTTGAAACACCCTGTATATATCAACGAGGACAGGTGAAAATGTGTGCCCCGACCGGGACTCGAACCCAGGATCTCCTACTTACATGGCAGACGCTCTATCTATCTGAGCCACTGAGGACACAGAGATAGCGCGACTGCAGGGACTATCTCGCGCACGCCTCCCGCGAGACCCACATTCTCACCTCGTATGTCCACACACTACATTCGTAGTGTCCCGCCCCAACACACTCATTACTCGTGGAAGACATTCTTACCAAGTCCCGTAAGAGTTCGGGGAATGTGTGTACATCCTCACAGAAGAAGGACGTCATGGCCGGTGTTGCCAGAACTATATACTTACATGGATGTGGTGTCTGTTCTTTCGGACATGTCCGAAAGAACAGACATCATATCCATATAAGTATGAAATTACTTTCGTTCTTAAGTTTTGCACACTGGTGTGTATTCTGAACAGAACCGTCCATACAGTTACAACACCAACACAGTAGGTGTTCTGCAACGCCAGCTTCAGATGTGTGGAGGCTGCTTGTATGAGTTACTACGCTACTGAAAGGGCGCGGAACTTACCAGTGGCGAATACAAACAGAACGACGAGCATGGTTCCGGTGAGACGAGACAGGTCGAGGTGGCGACTGCGTGGCCCCGCTGGAGACTCGGAGATACCGTGGCCTGGCACTGCCGCTGCCGGTAATGAAACCTGCCGGAGCGTGAGTCTGGTTAGCACCGCGTGACGCACAGCCCAGCGCCGCTCTGCGCTGAGGGCACGCCGCGGCCCAAGTCGCCACACACCGCCGAGGTACGAATGAAATTAGGACCGCGCGGTTTGCAGCTAGCAGTGACGTTCACATAATCACCACTGGGAATAAAAAGCATCTGCGTCACGATTTAAGGATGTTTATTTAGAAACAAAAGACCAAATTGTACCAGTATTACCGACATCAGCAACAGTAATAACAGGTGTAACAAAGAGATTTGTAAACTGTTTTGTTTGGTTTACTTTCTTGTCGTCATACAGGGTATCTCACATCCAAAGTGTCGAAGTTAAACAGATGGGAGAGCACTGTCACTATACACACTACCTTTGCACAGAGCACCATCTCCATTTCGTGAATTTTTGTTAGCTGCATTTCTTATGGGATTTTATTCCGGGGTAACTACTCACTTTGGCATTACGTGAATTTTTGTTCACTGCATTTCTTATGGGATAATATTCCAGGGTAACTTCTCACTTTGGCACCGTCTCCATTTCGTGAATTTTTGTTCACTGCATTTCTTATGGGATATTATTCCAGGGTAACTTCTCACTTTGGCACCGTCTCCATTTCGTGGATTTTTGTTCACTGCATTTCTTATGGGATATATTCCGGGGTAACTACTCACTTTGGCATTTTGTGAATTTTTGTTCACTGCATTTCTTATGGGATAATATTCTGTGGTAACTTCTCACTATGGCACCATCTCCATTTCGTGAATTTTTGTTCGCTGCATTTCCTATGGGATAATATTCTGGGGTAGCTACTCACTTTGGCACCATCTCCATTTTGTGAATTTTTGTTCACTCCATTTCTTATAGTATAATATTCCAGGGTAACTACTCACCTGGGCATTTCGTGAATTTTTGTTCACTGCATTTCTTATGGGATAATATTCCGGGGTAACTACTTACTTTGGCACCATCTCCATTTCGTGAATTTTTGTTTGCTGAATTTCTTACGGGATAATATTCTACATCTACATCTACATCCATACTCCGCAAGCCACCTGACGGTCTATGGTGGAGGGTACCTTGAGTACCTCTATCGGTTCTCCCTTCTATTCTAGTCTCGTATTGTTCGTGGAAAGAAGGATTGTCGGCATGCTTCTGTGTGGGCTCTAAATCTCTATGATTTTATCCTCATGGTCTCTTCGCGAGATATACGTAGGAGGGAGCAATATACTGCTTGACTCTTCGGTGAAGGTATGTTCTCGAAACTTTAACAAAAGCCCGTACGAGCTACTGAGTGTCTCTCCTGAAGAGTCTTCCATTGGAGTAACTGGGGTAACTACTCACTTTGGCACTTCGTGAATTTTTGTTCACTGCATTTCTTATGGGATAAATTCCGGGGTAACTTCTCACTTTGGCACCATCTCCATTTCGTGAATTTTTGTTTGCTGCCTTTCTTATGGGATTTTATTCTGGGGTAACTACTCACTTTGGCATTTCGTGAATTTTTGTTCACTGCATTTCTTAAGAGGTAATATTCCAGGGTAACTTCCCACTTTGGCACCATTTCCATTTCATGAATTTTTGTTCACTGAATTTCTTATGGGATAAATTCCGGGGTAACTATTCACTTTGGCATTTCGTGAATTTTTGTTCACTCATTTCTTATGGGATAATATTCCAGGGTAACTACTCACTTTGGCATTTCATGAATTTTTGTACACTGCATTTCTTAAGGGGTAATATTCCAGGGTAACTTCCCACTTTGGCACCATTTCCATTTCATGAATTTTTGTTCACTGAATTTCTTATGGGATATATTCTGGGGTAACTATTCACTTTGGCATTTCGTGAATTTTTGTTCACTCATTTCTTATGAGATAATATTCCGGGGTAACTACTCACTTTGGCATTTCGTGAATTTTTGTTCACTGCATGTCTTAAGGGGTAATATTCCAGGGTAACTTCTCACTTTGGCACCATTTCCATTTCATGAATTTTTGTTCACTGAATTTCTTATGGGATATATTCCAGGGTAACTATTCACTTTGGCATTTCGTGAATTTTTGTTCACTCATTTCTTATGGGATAATATTCTGGGGTAACTACTCACTTTGGCATTTCGTGAAATTTTTGTTCGCTGCATTTCCTATGGGATAATACTCTGGGGTAACTACTCACTTTGGCACCATCTCCATTTCGTGAATTTTTGTTGACTGCATTCCTTATAGGATAATATTCTGGGGTAACTACTCAATTTGGCATTTCGTGAATTTTTGTTCACTGCATGTCTTATGGGATAATATTACGGGGTAACTTCTCACTTTGGCAAAGAGTATTCATTGTATTTTAAGGAGGTAGTCCTCTTCGTAAATAATTAAAAAAACAGAATTTTTCAATTAAAATTTTCTCCAGAGTGTCTATTTTATTGTGGTGTTCATTCCATGTTTGTTAAAAGCTCCATTACCGAGTTACAGGGCGATTATTTGTGAAAAAGTGTCTCCGAAAACTATTCAGAGCAGGAAAAAAAGAGTCGTCATCGCGCCAATTTGGTAATATGTAACGGCCTAACAGGCAGTATAGAAGTTCCGAAAGCGCTCGAACTAGAGATCGGACCAGCCTGTTACAAATTTTGCACAGAAGCGGAGGAGAAGCGTGTCGAGCGAGCAGAGCAGCGGATGAGGCAGAAGCTGGCAAAGACTCTCGCTGCTCCACCACGGCGACGAAGAAGATGAGGGAACAGGACCTCATTTTGGATCTGGAAGGATTGCTGTATGGCCCAGGATTCGATGACTGGAGGCACGTTTAATTTAACTACAAAAAATATAGCGCACAACTTTAAACGCCTTTTTTGCGAAACCGTATTGTCAAAACGGCAGGAAACATATCTTGAGAATGGTACATATGATTTTGATTAGAATTTGATGCCAGCATTCTAAATTGAATTCTGTATCACCGTATGCAGACATCTTTGATATCTTCAAAAGTTTATTTTCGTTGTACGCTTTGCTCTCGATTTTCTGGTCGAAGAAAATGAGATTTGCTTCAGCACTTGTCCATTTTGTTGGAACTTAATATTTTTCAGTTATCCTACGTATGCTGATACAAAATATATTGAAAATAACTTACACAAAATTATCTGGTTACAGGTCCAATAGAATGGCTTCGGGGATTCCCGCCGATGACTGACGTTCCAGCTGCGAAGGGTCGTTCCACGTGGTGCAGCGGTTACAGGGATCGTCCGATGCGCACACAAAAATGATTCCTCAAAGACAAAAATAGCATAAATAAAACGATATCATCAGATTTAGCATCACTTTTTATTTTTAAAAAATCGTGGAAATCAGCTAGTTTTCCTGTTCTTACAGAGGGTTACTCCCTTAAGCAAGGTTCACATACGTGTATCTTGCAAGCTTCCCTATGCATCTTATTATTCGTTGATACTCTCTTAAACAATTTTTGGGGTTTGTGGAGATGTGTTCCATCTATGCAACTAATTGAAGGCAGTTTTTTTATTGCTATACGTGTTTCGCTTCTTTTATTTGTGAAGCATCTTCACGAATAAAAGAAGTGAGCGCCAGCCGAGGTGGTCGAGCGGTTCTAGGCGCTACAGTCTGAAACCGCGCGACCGCTACGGTCGTAGGTTTGAATCCTGCCTCGGGCATGGATGTGTGTGATGTCATTAGGTTAGTTAGGTTTAAGTAGTTCTAAGTTCTAGGGGACTGATGACCTTAGAAGTTAAGTCCCATAGTGCTCAGAGCCATTTGAAACATTTTTGAAAAGAAGTGAAACGCATACGGCAATAAACAAACTGCCTTCAATTAGTTGCATAGATGGAATGTACCTCCATGAATTTTGAAGCAACTAAGGGACGACGGAAAACAGAGAAAATTACGAATTTTTCGGGAGTTTTTTATTTGTACAATGTGGTACTACACTCCACTCCTAACTCATATTCCGAAACGAAAAATCCAAAACAATACGTCGATGTGAATGAGAATCAAATGCCATAATGTGACATTCATGACAGTTTCTAAAACACAGTCAATAGTCTATCATTATCATGCATTCAAGGAAGCACATGGTCAGCGAAATTTGAACAGTATTGCGTACTCTAACGACACTTTTCGGTACTGTGAAGAATAGTGTGCCTGTGGCAGCTGCTAGCCGCTTCGAGTTTTTGCCGCTGTAGCGCTCCAGTGCTCACGCGCAGAATTGAGGCAGATTGCTTTTGATTGGTTGGCGCGAGGAGAACTGACAACAGCGATTCGGCTCGCTAGGACCAATCAGCATCGCTTTCGAAATGCTTACAGAATAATGTTGGGGCTCTCCTTCGAAAACAAGACCGTTTTGTGCGCTCGCGTACCGAACCGATCGGCAAAATGGAGGAAATATAGAGAACAAGGTCCCTGGCTGCGGCAACCGGAATCTGAGAAGCAGCTGCCGCACCACGCAAAGGGTGGGGCCAACTCGCAGCAGTGTGTCAACAAGTGGGCTATCGACCACCGCGTGGGGCAGGCTGGCGGTTGTAGAATGATACGGAAACAGGGCGAGAAATGCATACTAGAACATAAATGCGGATGCTAACCAAGCCTGCAGGTTGCGTTGTTGTATTTCACCGTGAACGGAACCTGCACAATGTCCTGTATAGGTTACAAATGTCAGTCGAGGTCAGTTGTGAATGTGCATTATGTCGCAGATAAGTGACTTCGAACGTCGGTTCAATGTTGGTGCTCATGGGTGGATGTTTCCTTAACCAAGTTTCTCCTTTGGCAGTCGTGGTGCCAGTCGCTCTCTCCAACAGCATTTGTCAAACACTAAATGTTTTTTGAATACATTGCAGTGCTTTTCATAATTTCCAGTTTAATATTACTGTTAAACAAATGATGTTTTCTTAATGTTCATTCGTTTCATGTACTCTGCAATTTAAAATTTAAGTTATAAGGGTGTTTACATTCTACTGTTAATGACAACTGTTTACTCGTTATGTGTTGTTTGGATACTTAGAGTGCCTTTAGTAAATTCCTGATTGTGTCGATTTAAAATTGTTAAAAATATCTTGCTTTTTAGTTTTCATTCACTTCATGTCGTCTGCTACCTAAAACTTACGTTCAGCAAATATCTGTGTTTGTGTTTACATTCTTGTGTTTTACATTCACCTGCCGCCCAGAAGTTAGTTGTGCAGCTAATCGGAATACAGGTTTTCACTAATTCCTACTTTAATACTATTTAAGCGTCTGCTCAACACTTGTAGGAACCACCTTAAGGCTAGGTTGGCAGAAAAGTCAAGTAGAAAGAAAAGATTCCTGCTACAGGGCAGCAGTCATAGGATAGATGTAGGCCAAATGCTACAGGAAAACCTAGGTGTAGACTACATGGTTACAAGCATCGCGAAACCTAGTGCCAAGGTTAGCCAGGTGACAGAGAACATAGGGCCTTTGTGCAGAGAGTGTGACGAAGAGGATCAGTTACAGTAGGTGGAGCAGGGAACAGCCCAGCTAGTACCTTGTACGAGGTGCATTCAGGTTCTAAGGCCTCCGATTTTTTTTCTCCGGACTGGAAAGAGATAGAAACATGCGCATTGTTTTAAAATGAGGCCGCGTTCATTGTCAATACGTCCCAGACATGGCAGCACCGTACGGCAGATGGAATTTTACCACCATCAGCGAGAATGAGAACTGTTTTAAATACTTAAAATGGCGACGTTTTCCTTACTTGAACAGCGTGCAATGATTCGTTTTCTGAATTTGCGTGGTGTGAAACCAATTGAAATTCATCGACAGTTGAAGGAGACATGTGGTGATGGAGTTATGGATGTGTCGAAAGTGCGTTCGTGGGTGTGACAGTTTAATGAAAGCAGACCATCGTGTGACAACAAACCGAAACAACCTCAGGCTCGCACAAGCCGGTCTGATGACATGATCGAGAAAGTGGAGAGAATTGTTTTGGGGGATCGCCGAATGACTGTTGAACAGATTGCCTCCAGAGTTGGCATTTCTGTGGGTTCTGTGCACGCAATCCTGCATGACGACCTGAAAATGCGAAAAGTGTCATCCAGGTGGGTGCCACGAATGCTGACGGACGACCACATGGCTGCCCGTGTGGCATGTTGCCAAGCAATGTTGACGCGCAACGACAGCATGAATGGGACTTTCTTTTCGTCGGTTGTGACAATGGATGAGACGTGGATGCCATTTTTCAATCCAGAAACAAAGCGCCAGTCAGCTCAATGGAAGCACACAGATTCACCGCCACCAAAAAAATTTCGGGTAACCGCCAGTGCTGAAAAAATGATGGTGTCCATGTTCTGGGACAGCGAGGGCGTAATCCTTACCCATTGCATTCCAAAGGGCACTACGGTAACAGGTGCATCCTACGAAAATATTTTGAAGAACAAATTCCTTCCTGCACTGCAACAAAAACGTCCGGGAAGGGCTGCGCGTGTGCTGTTTCACCAAGACAACGCACCCGCACATCGAGCTAACGTTACGCAACAGTTTCTTCGTGTTAACAACTTTGAAGTGATTCGTCATGCTCCCTACTCACCTGACCTGGCTCCTAGTGACTTTTGGCTTTTTCCAACAATGAAAGACACTCTCCGTGGCCTCACATTCAGCAGCCGTGCTGCTATTGCCTCAGCGATTTTCCAGTGGTCAAAACAGACTCCTAAAGAAGCCTTCGCCGCTGCCATGGAATCATGGCGTCAGCGTTGTGAAAAATGTGTACGTCTGCAGGGCGATTACGTCGAGAAGTAACGCCAGTTTCATCGATTTCGGGTGAGTAGTTAATTAGAAAAAAAATCGGAGGCCTTAGAACTTGAATGCACCTCGTAGTATCAAAGGTGACCTGGAGGAAATAGGAGCAGCAACGGCACATACTCCTGTGGGGTTTGTCAAGGTGCCTTGACCAGCTCTGGTTTAACACAGCTGTCACCCATGTAGAGAAAGAGCTGAGTGCACAGATTTTGGCAGTAGTAAAATCTTATACCCATACTGTACCTGTTGCTGCAGTTCACATGTAGGGATACACTAATCATGATGGCCTGCACTCAGTAGGGGGAGGGAAGACAGATTATCTGAGCACCATGAAGAAAATTTAAAGGAGCCACAAGCACACAAGACAAAATCCATGTAATTACTGAAATCAAAGGGGCACATTTCTTAGGTTAAGGCCAGGTTACAGACAGTAGGTGATTGAAAGAAACTGGAGCAGTGCAAGACCACAATTACCTGTAACAGTTTCCAGAAAAGTGAATATTAATGTTTTCCATCGGAAAAATAGAGAGTTGAAAAACAAGATAGATGATCATATCATATATCTGGAAGGCGTGGAAAATTCTGAAGGGATAGGTGTTGTGTGTCTCTCAGAACACCATGGAGTACTTGAATATCAGGGACTACAGACTTGGATCATTTTTGTGTAGAGTTACCATAGAAAAAATAGGAGTTGCAACATGTGTAAAAGTCGGACACAAAGTCAAAAATATTTTTGTGTTAATCAGAACCTACAAGCATGTGCTTGTGAGTTTTTACTGAAGAATACTTCCCGACAGTTGTAACAGCCTACAGATCCCCTCTAGGAAACTTTCATATATTTATGAGAAATCTAGATGCATTATTGAACTACCTGTTACATAAGAAGAAACAGTCAATAGTTTGTGGAGGTTTCAGTGTAGATTTCTTAAAAAATATAGACAGGGAAAATGAACTAGAATTATTATTTGGATGCTTAAATCTAATTTCAGTAATCAGTTCTCCAACTCGTGTGCAGCAAAATACTAGGACACTGACGGAAACATTTTTATAGAATTTTTAGTTAGCTGATTGTCTTAAAGTTGGCTTCACTGTCTTCTTATAAAGGTATGATCATGTCATCAGGACTGTATATTCATATTTTAAATCTTCAAACTTTGGAATAACAAACTGAAACAATCAGTGCGTACCCAATTGCTAATGCACTATCTTATCACTATGTACAATTAATGGAAATACATGTCATCAGGACTGTATATTCATATTTTAAATCTTCAAACTTTGGAATAACAAACTGAAACAATCAGTGCGTACCCAATTGCTAATGCACTATCTTATCACTATGTACAATTAATGGAAATAAACATTGTGGCACCTTACAAGTGGAGGAAGGTGCATATAAAGCAGTGAGGCTTATTAGTGGAAACAGAATACAGTGTCTTAAGTGTAAGTTAAAGTAGATGCTATGGGAAGAGATACATATAGAAAAAGATGCTAACGTCAAATTCAGTTCGTTCCGTAGTGAATTTGTGTAAATATATGAAAGCGGCAGATAATAAGACTGGAACTATATGGGACATTGTCAAACAAGGGACAGGACAGCCAGTCAGTGTATCAGATTCCATAACAAACAAAACGACAATATGGTGACAGATAGTTCGAAAGCTGCGAGTACTTTTAACAATCTCTTCCTAAATGTAGCAGCACAAACAGGATGAAATCAGTGGCGTAGGGCAGGGAGGGGGTGGGGGTGGTGGGGGGGGGGGGGGGAGGGGTGGCGCCATAGGGCGCTCGGTGCACATGTGGAGAGTGATTGTTAGAGGCCAAGCTGTTTTTTAATTTAAAAAAAAAAGAAGAAGAAAAAGAAATGCCCTGTGTTGTGTCGCTGCCAGAGTGCAGCCGGAGTTCTGCTGCTCTTAGGTCCATTTGCCCTACATTCCTTTCATTTATTGTGGGACCGCTATTGCGAGGGTAATCCCGAAAATAATGTCTCCCATTTTTTATAAGTACATAGACCTGTTTATTTCTACAATGGTTTACATCAGTTTACAGCTTGAACATTTAGCTATTTTTCGACATAATCAACATTTCTGTCGATGCATTATTGTAGACGCTGTGGCAGTTTTTGTATGCCCATGTCACACCAGCTCGCCGCTATGCTGTTCAGAAAGTTATGAACCTCTTCTTTCATCTCGTCGTCGGAGCTGAATCGCTTTCCGGCCAAATGTTCTTTTAACCTAGGGAACAGGTGATAGACACTGGGCGCCAAGTCATAGCTGTAGGGTGGGTGGGTGATTATGTTCCACTGAAACTGTTGCAGGAGAGCAACGGTTTACCGAGCGATATGTGGGCGAGCGTTTGCTCAACATTCCTCTTCTCCGGTTCTGAACCGCCCGTTTGAGTTTTTTCAGAGTCTCACGGTACTTGTCAGCGTTAATTGTAGTCTCAGCGATTCAGCTCCGACGACAAGGTGAAAGAAGAGGTTCATAACTTTCTGAACAGCTTTGCGGCGAGCTGGTATGACATGGGCATACAAAAACTGCCACAGCGTCTACAAAAATGCATCGACAGAAATGGTGATTATGTCGAAAAACAGCTAAATGCTCAAGCTGTAAAGTGATGTAAACCATTGTAGAAATGAACAAGTCTATGTATCTATAAAGAAATAGGAGACCTTAC